>NW_010118171.1:34170-54678 GCF_000699245.1 Pterocles gutturalis
AACTGAACCAAAATATCCACAGATGCATTCTTTCCTGAAGAGAAGGCTAGGCTTTGCAGAAAGTATTTCACCAGTGAAAATTACTATGCTAAAAAGGAAGCGAAGTGGTAAACCCTTTCTTTAACATCATGACCCGATCACCCTGTCAGTTACAGAAGTGTCCAAGCTATCTCAAGAGACATACATATTGTCTAAACATCTAAAACAGTCTTAAAGCTTGTCTCGGATGTGCTGTGGTTTCTCACTTTGCTTAAAAAAAAAAAAAAAAAAAAGAAAGAAAAAGGGTAGAATACAGTAACTTCAGTCCAACAACAACAAAAAAAAGAGACAGGTACCACTTTATACAATCCACCCTCATTACCACAGCCATATTAATGGCATGGAACTGTCAGCCATAGCTTAGTCCTTAATTTTTTACTTCTGGAAATCACAGGATTTGTTCAACAAATTACAGACTATGAATGTTTAACAAAAAAGCATGTTTCTAACCAGACCTAGCTGGTACAGAACTGCACAGACCAGTCGTAAGTGCCCCTCTCAGACACTTCCTTCTCTGTTCAGAGATGTCTGCGAAAAGACAGAACCAATACAGAAGAACACCAAGACAAGAACAGTCCCATCTTTCATGACAGGGCTCTAGCTGTTAATTCTAACAGACAGATGAGGTTGGGTATTCAACTGCATTAGGCCCTTTAGGTGGAAGTCTAATGTAAAATACCAAACAATATGGTTTGAAATGTACAGCAAAACAAGCATTCAACAGAGCTCAGCTTGTCAGTCATGTTTAAGTAACTCTAACAATAGTAAACAAGACAAAATTTTGCCGACGAAGATTGGATTTTTTTTTTCTTTTATCTGGTGAATCACTAACTATCTAATAACTCAGACTGATACCCCATAACTCTGTTCAGTCTGGTCTTAATCAGACTTCAGGATTCACCATGAGGAATTTCAAGATCCTTTGGGCTAAGAAGAAACCTGGGAAAATCCCCCAAAACCCAAACGGCTTCCTGAATTTCCTAGCTGTTAAGATATTTGGTTCAAGAAGTCTCAAAAATACAATTTAGCCAGCACAATAGCTTTATTTTGCAATTTGAACCATTATACACAATTCAGTAAAAGCCCACAGGAGGAACAGCATGGAGAGTTACCACTTTTTGGCATTTCCCTAAATCAGAGCCGAAGTGCAAGGTCTCCAATGAAGTCCCAAGGCAAGAGAACACCACTTTGCTGTTAACACAAGTTATGTTAACTCTTAAAATATCTGATTAGTTATTTAAAAGGCCACATCTTCAAATGTAATTAGAAATCATTTAATAAGGTTTTTGTTTCTTTTGGTATGATAAATTGCCACATATCCTACAGCTAACAGGTAATGGAACATCATGTTTTCCCAAGACGTGTAAAAAAAGCAAACACTGCTTCTACCTTATTCCATCCACTTGAAAAATAAATGCCAGAAATAAATTGTTCCCGGGTGTTCAAGTGGAATTTTATGTCCTTCAGACATGCTGTTGCTCTTCTTAAAAAGATTTAAAAAAAAGAAAGAAAAAAAAAAAAAAAGCCCAGGTTCCCCCATACCAAAGGGATTTTTTACACAGGATTTATCATACGTTACAACATTGTTGCTGTTTGACATCTATGGCACACTGATTTTTTGGGGTGAAAAAAATTCTCCTCTGTGTTGAGCTGCTACAATATGGCACAAAGTTAGAAGTTAACACCATGACTAAATACACTGATGCTTTTTTGCTGGCTATTTTGGGGTGCACATAAATAAAAGGCACACTTTTGCTCTCTCCTCTCAAATCATTTATGTACTGTACAAAACTAACTTCCCAGCACTGCTCCATGCCCGCTGGCCCAGTGCAAAAAAAGATGTAAGTCAGCATCCAATGCTAGTAGCAGCTCTATATGCTTAATCAGTGGCTTTAATTTAGCAAGCTACTTCCACTGCGGTGACCGTTGATGAGAGGCCAACAGTGCTCCTGAAAAAAATTACAAAGCCTAAAAAAAAAATTTAAGTTATATTCATTTACATGTATATTTTCCAAATGTTCAGAAAGTGCACATTTTGAAGTCTTGTTTCAGTATTACAAATGTCCATGACCTATATATTATAGCAGCGCCATGTACAACAGTATCATGAAAGAACTGTCAGTGTTTCCATTACTGACCCTGTTTTGCAAGAGTATAATGAAAAGAACTTGCTCTTAGCTAGAACTTAGTGTCCATAATGTCTTCGGTATGGTATTTTTAAATATTTGGATTTAATTCTGTACAGCAGTCAATCTGAAAAACAGAAGGTTAGGGGTTTCACTTTTTGGCGCTCATTTTTACAAAACGAGGATTTTGAAGAATGAAAGTGAGCTTACAGCACATGAAGAGCCCTCAATCATAAAAGCTCCACAAACCATTAGCACACTGTTAAAAACTTAACAAAAACCAATAAGATTTAGTTAATGATTTGTGGATCCTTACAAAATTATTCTTTTGTGATTTAACAACAGATAACATCAATGAAATTCTCTTTATATAAAAACAGCTCAGGTCTTAACATCAATGGTCTGACAAATGTATTTAAACAAGAATATTCAGAGTTAAGCCTAGTGCTAAATTTAGCTCCTAACTTCAGCTAAATTTAGATTTGAGAGTTTAGATACTCTCGATTTGATATGCCTTTAAAAAAAAATAAAGTCCAACTTGCAGAAGAGTCTGAAAAACAGCATTTTCAAGTAAGTCTGGAACAACTAGGTACTGTGGTTAGAGTTACCATAAATACGCACTACATATTGACTTGACAAAATTTTGTTAAAAGAAGTGTGAGTTGAACCACTACCTCTGAAGGTTCTTGCTTTGGTTATCTTTAAAAAAAATTTAAAAAAAAAAATCAGACTGTTTCAATAACAGTGCAAGTTCATTATAAACCCACATGCCTCTCTGTTGATCTTCTCTTATCAATTGGTTTTTATTATGCCCACTGCCAGCAATGGACATTCTGCTTGGAAAATCCACCTCCTGCTGTAAAAGGTTTGGCTGAACCAAGTGAAGAAAATAATTTTGATACCAGACTCAAATGAGAACACACCATTTCATTTAGTTCTTGTTAAGAATATTTAAAAGCCTTCTCCAACCACAGTCTTTTTGAAACACAAGGCACAAATAGGGAGTGGACATTCCAGCAAAAAGTGATTGTCTGAAATTAACAGTCCACAGCAGTCTTCTAGTCCAGCATAATGAAACATTTTTGCTGTCCAATTCTATGCCACATCTTCTAGATAATCTGCAACATCACTTAACTGAGAAATGGTAAGGTCTTGCGTGATGCCTTCAAGCTAGAAAATAAATGAAATTTCAAACTCAGAAATCACAGAAACAGTAAAAGTATTATTTCTTTTAGTCCCTCATACAGCATCCCATCCTTTCGCCCTCAAACTCTTTCAGTGAGAATTCATATTCCTTTAGGAGATGCTCAGACAGATCTTGAGATACAGGGATAAGAGAATCCTACACTGGATACTAAACTAGTCTTAAATACATTTTACATGTCTAGAAACAGTGAATCGTGCTACTGAACAATTCTTGGAGGCCTTTTGTTTTTTAATCAGTATAGTATCTGTCCTGGCAGGAATACTAGGTGTAAAAATACAGAACATAACAAACAATACAACCTTAACATGAATCCTAGGAACCTATGATAATGGCACATTCCTTCATGAAAGGTTAAAAAAAAGTCAAGACAAGATTAGAAGAATGTCAATAAGAACAATTTTAAAAGAATCATACTTTATCACTGGCATTTGACTCTTCTGTCTCCACAGAAATTTCATCTATTTCTTCACCAATACTGATATCACTTTTTTCTGAGCGATGACTAGTACTAAAGAGAAAGAAAACCATAAACATAGAAGACTTTCTTTTTGAACATTCAGGTATTACATTCACTTTCACTTTATAGCTGACATTTGTTTGGGATTTCACTTCCCAACAAGTTAAATATGTAGTTACTTAAAAACCCATAACAACTAAAGGCTTTTTACCTAGATGAAGCCATGATAAACACTTGTAAATACTTAGGGCTCAGTCCTACACTTTACAACACCAATACCTTCACATCATACGGATAAGGCTGTTAAATATTTATTATTGATTACTCATTATGATCTTTTAGTTGAATATTTCAGCATACATCATATTCATTATCTAATAGCATTAATTTGAAGTGTTAAAACAATCTAAGTGCATGGTTCAGGGAAAAAAACCAAACACCTTCTACAAAAAAAGCAGCAATTTGCATCTTAAAGTTAGCACCACGTTTTTAAGGAAGTCATTACCCCTACACAAAAGGGATCTGTTTCTTTTATATTTGTAATTCTATGTATTAAAATAGCAAACTGAAGTTTAAAGGAGTTCAGAGATACTAACAGACTCCAGCAATAGTGACTAGCTGAAATATTATTAAATAATTCAAACATGCTAGTGGATGTGCTTATAATTCATGAAATACTATGCTACTGCAGTATCATCCTTCTCTTACCTGTTGAAGTCATCAGCATACTCATCATCATCTCCATTTCCTAAATAATTTTTAAAAGGTATTAATCAAACACATTTTCTCTTCAAGAAATGCAAAATAAGAATCTATTCCTGCACCAAAATACCTGAACTGATGGCCAGCAAAAGTGGGAATAGATTAAATTACTTGTGCAGATTAGGAAGGGAATGTTTACATTTGTTATTAATTAATGTAAATCTAATTTACACAAAATATTTTGAAATTGAACATACATTTTCAGGATGTTGACTACATTGCTGAAGACAAAATTTAAATACTTGTCAGCTCTATTTTGAGAGAGAACTGATACTCCTTACATCACATCATGTTCACATTGCTCCTAAAGCTTACAAGGAAACTTTCAAAGGTGTGGAAAGCAAGTAAATATGCCACTGAAAACCAGTAAGACTTGTCTGGCTACCTTCTTCCACAAATATCAAAATCCCTTTTTTCTTAGAAACCTAGACAACAAAATTTATCACTTGATATTAGCAAACATATGCACAGAATTAATAAATTTTTTGCTCCATGTATTAAATACTCAACCCCTTACACGACACCAGTCTTCCCTTTTCTGTATTCCTTTAGATCAGATCTTGCTCTTTACTGCAGTAAGTTTCACAATGGCGTTAGAGTGACAGAAGTAAAAGCTGAAGATCTTAGCTCAATATGTGTATTTCAGTTTCTCAGATTCCTTTAAGAAGCCGAGCTAGAACTTACAGTTAAAAATATCAGAGCTTCCTCATGTTTACCAGTTACTTGCCTAATTCTAGTGATCCCAGTTTTGCATTCACCAACCGCAGGTCTTTCAAAACAGAGTTTCTATTCAAATCTGTAAAAAACCAAGAGCATTTATATCAGAAATTTGACTTGTGACTCTTTAATAAGATCCCACTTAAACATCCCCATGAACCATTTATAACAAGTGTTCTTATATAATTTTATAGCATAGTATGGTAATATTATGTCCAATTTCCAGGTCTGAACTCTGCTAACATTTAAAAACACGAGCAGCAAAAAGTATGCAGGATCAGGTTTTACAAACTGAAAGCAAATATCTCTAAAGAACTTGTGCAAATAATGTAAGATAACCACACAAAGGAGTAAGTAAATTTCAGTTACCAACTGAGCAGTAGAATTTTATACTCCTGAAAACTGCTTTATACACACACACACACACACAAAAAAGAGTGAAAAAGTATTTCCTGCTCCAAAACATAAGATGCCCCCGTGGTAACATAATATATCAAAACCAGTATGCGATCACTCAGTAAAAAAAAACATTAGTATAAAGCACATGACAACCAGAAGGGAGCCACATACTTCATCACATTTGCATCTGAATGCATAGATCATTCATTACATTACGGAAAATATCTCCTACATTCATCAAAAACACAAAACATGTGAAAAACTTACTGTCAGACTCCTTTAGCGAAGGTGCACCAGTCAGGGAGCTTAGCCCACTCTTTAGAGGCGGTGCATCAGAAAGGGATGCTAGACCTCCTGCTTTATTAGCTTCAGTTTTCCTAAAACAAACCAAGTAGATCAGTACTCCACAGAGCTGTAAAATGTGCGTAGTAACCTTCTCTTCTATATTTACTAAATTGTCCTAAACCTAGAGCAGCAATATTTACAGCAAAAAGAGCAAGGGGAAAGGACTATTAATTCTGCAATCTTAAAAACAGTAGGCAGTTTCCGGCACAAGCATCAAGCAAAACATTCAGTAAGAAAGTCACCTTCTCACCTATGCAAAGACTTCTGCCTGCCTTCTTTCACAGACAGAGCTCCTGCACCTTCATCAGCATCACTATTTTTATGTAGGGGCCTTTCATTATCCCCACGTGTAAACGCAGCCAAAGAAGAAAGATTCAAATATAAATCGATATTTAAATTAGTTTGTTTTACAACTAAAAGAGATTATGTCTGATGAAACTTAATCCTAAAAGCAGTCAGTTCACAGAATGAAAGCCTCTCAGTTATAGCAGGATAGATCTCATCGCCACGTGTTAAAGTTCACTTGGCTACTACCTACTCTATTCATATATTTGAAGTGTTGAGTTCAAAAACTACTTTCAAGTAAAGGATGAAGACACACTATTGAAAAGAGACCAAGATTTTCACAACTAGTATCACCAGAACTGTTTGTTACTGTGATTCCGTTCCTATTAGTAATGGACAACATTTGAATCATTTATTGTATCTATGTCACCAAAATATCATGTATACTATCACATATCAAAACACTTCAAAATTTTGAACAACGAGTCAGAGACCTAGGGGTAATGAGAGCTTGGATCATCTCTTACTCTGTCCTTAGTAACAGCTTGCTCCCTTCCTCTCTAATGCACCCTTCTTAGAAGAATAGTCCAAGCTCCCATAAGAAATTTACCTTTTGCTAACCAAGCAATGCTGGTGCCTCTCTTACTCAATCATCCCTTGGGAATCAGGCACAGCAGCACAACAAAACACAAAGGGATTCCATCTGAAGAATATGTTCTTTTGTCTCCTCTAAAGGAGCTGCCAGGAGGGTAGAAGTGAAAGACTGGGCGGAGACAGCTCAGTTACATTAGTTGCAAGCTCATTTATTATTAATATATTCAGCAAACCTTATTATGGAACCTTACTATAATATCTAAATCACAATAACATTATGAAGTACAAATTACTACTTGGTGGATTGTGACTACCGCAGCCACACATAATTTGGAAGTATTTTCTTCTGTAGGGAGTTTCTCTACTAGGAAAAGATCCTTATCTTACTGAATAAATTGAGTTTTTTTCTTGGATTGTCTTTATAATAACTCAATTTTACACTACTGCAAAGTGAATTTCCCTTCTTGTCATACCAAAATGCTCAAACAAGAAATTAGTCATTATTATTATTATCCAGCCTTTTCTAGTTTTCCCAACTTATCATTTAAACCTGTTTTATGGCAACACAACCACCTGCTACAATGGTTAGACTTTAGTTAAAGGCTAGTTAAATGAGCTGTTGAGTAAGGAGGAGTAAATGAGGCAGTTTTAATCTTGATATTTCCAATAAGAAAAAGGTAAAAGAAATACCATAGTACAGTTATTTGTAACACATAATATTTTCCAGGGAAAAATCACTACACTTTGAGGAAAAAAATTCTGCTCCAACTAAATACATCCAACAAAAGCTGTATTATAGATACTCTTTCCGAAAGAGTCCATTAATTTACTAGAAAAGAGACCTAGTTTACCTGGTATGATTGCTTTGTGCTTTTGTGAGTGATACCATTCCAAGAGTAAACATCTACTGTATCAACAATACAGAAAAGTTTATGCTGTTCTGCCCACTATCAACGTAGTTGGGGGAAAAAGCCAACATGAAGTGAGCTACTGGCAAACTGACTTGCAAATGCTCCTGCAACCTCTACTAAGCTAGAGTGATTATCCAATTACTTGAGCACCGCAAAACAACACTATGAAATGATCCTGCACCATTTAATTTCAAATGAAATTAATTTCATTTCATCTGCTAGCTTTCAAAGGTCCACAAGCACAATGAGGACAAAATAAACCTGTATGAAGTAGAACACCCATGTTACTTACCAGCCATAAGTTCTTTCTGGTTTGGGTATAGGATCATCAAAAAAAGAATCTCCCTCTGCATCATCTTCATCCACACCTGGATCACTTTTTTCTTTGGTATTTAAGTCTTTGTTTTCTAGTTGAGGATCTAGTTTTGTTTCATTAGGCAGAAAATGAATGCTTCTTTTGCTTGCTTCCCCTGACGAGACACTTGTATCACTTTGAGTGGTTTCAGCAACCTTGAAAGATAAAGAAAAAAGCCCTCACTGAAAGGAATAAGTATTTATGTCTTATAATTATGTAAGTGGTAATAAACACACAACATATAATATATACCTACCATCACTTTTTAAAGAGTTAGCTCAAATTTATTAGTATGTCTAAGTAGTTTACTAGTATTATTAGGAATCAAACAGGAGAAAAGTGTTTCTTCACTTTAGAAAGGACGTGTTCCTTATTGTTGCTGCCATAAAAAAAAATTTGTTTCATCCTCTGCATTGCTGTACTATCTAGATCACCTCTGTTATAAAAGCAATGAAATTTAAAAGGTGTTGGTCATTAAATAAAGAAATCTACAGACAGACCGATTCATACCTTCCAGCTTTGAATATGGGTGGTTTGTCTGTTTTACAGCCTGAAAGTTACACGATGCTTTATTAGTGTTATTTTGCAACTTGTCTATTAACAAATGTTGTTAGTTACAGCCATTGTCTTCAAAAGAAGTCAGTTTAAGCCCATGCAAGTTACTCTAACTTCCATATTAAATTATAATCTCTGCAATATTAGGTTTTAAAGCAGCAAGCATAAAGGGACTGCAGTTAATACTTCCTCCCTCCAAATACTAAAAAAATAAAAGTGACACAAGATACTTTAAAAGTACATAACTCTCAGACTTTGTATCGTGCTTATGGCTCAGTCCTACAGATACTCAAGCATGTAAGGACTATCCTACATGCTAACTTTAAGATCAATACAGCTTAAGTAATTTCTTCACAAAAATTTGTGGCCCAAAGAATAATATTCAAATTTACCTAGATAATCAAGCTGTTGTGAAAAAACGGATTTTTATTTTTAAATAATAGCATCTTGCTACCTAGCAAGCAATACTGCAATTTTTATCTTCCCCTAGACTTATTAAACCAGTGAAAAGATCTATTTATTACAATAGCTTCCTTTCTCCACACTAAGAACAGCAACAATTTTGAAACAAATCCAACAGTTTAACCCAGATAACAAATACGTAGGTTGCAGTGTCTCAAGTATTTCTTTATCAGTCATTAACTTTAATTCAGAAGGCTGAAGTAAAATTTTCAAACTGTAGGCCATGAAAGTTGAAAAAGGGCTACCAAGGTAATTTCATCTCAGTCACAGAATCACTCAGCAGCTCAGTTCTTCTACGGCAAGAAAAAGTACTTATACCTCTAAGTGGTAGTAACGACAATATTTTAATTTCCTGTTCTAGAGGAACAGAACTGTTGAAAACTAAGAGCTTAGCGATACCCTGACTGGAGTAAAAGGGAAGGCACTTGGCTGTTCTGAGACCTGAGGGAGTGAGCGGCTGAGATCTTATCTGAGGAACTACAAGCACAAGAGCCAGCCTTTGCTTGAATTCATCTATTGTAAAGTGTCGCTAAAGTGAAATAACTACTTTCAAAGTGCAGTGATAGGTTAACCATGGCTGAACGTTCAAAGAGCAACATGCCTACTTTAGGTTTCAGACTAATAGTGTTAATAAGATAAGTCAGAGTGTGGTTTCACACTCGCACTTAAACAAATGTAATTCTTTGCTGATGTCAAGAGCTGTGGTCTTGGTCTCTCCTAGCACACTCCCTTCTACTTTACATGTACTGGTTGCCTGAGAATTTCACGTTTCAATCAGGAAGTCAAGACTGTTCAGGTAACTTCCATCTTGCTCCAGCTGAGACTGGCTAAAATTTCTTCCTGTATTATTTTTACTCCAAGTATGTTGCACAGGCAGAATATTCCCCCATCCTGCCTTTGCCAAGGAGAGAGAGAACCAGGAAAAAAATATATCTAAGAGCTGTAGTCCCATTAAGATACTCACTACTTATTCTCAGAGAAGTATGTAGTCCAGCCAACAGTTGTTGCTGTTTCTATGAGGAAACATCCATACAGAAATCAATTTTCTCCCATTTCTGAGATAAATGTATTTTCATGGAGGATTCAGCAATATATAAAGAAAAGCACTTCCAGAACGTGTTCATCCATCTCCCACTGGAATGGAAGTATGATTTGCTTGCCATAGAAGATGCAGATAAAGAATATAAAAAGCCTAATCATAAATTCCAACTGGTTGGAAATTATATTCTACTTGCAACCTCATCACATCAGAAAGAGCATGTAAATGAAAGTGTTCTTATCACCACCTCAACTGCTGTTGCATGCCCTACACATTCAACTCTCAACTGTGATGTTCTGACAACACACAAAAGTCTCCTCAAAAACTGGAAACATAGTTCAATTAATGATCTTTTACCACACTTTAATACTTCCTGCTTAGAATTAAATACTCCTATCTGGTAGTTTCTCTAAAACTTAGACCTTAGAATAAGTCTTAGAATTACTTTCTTATGTCCATATACTTATTGAGGATTAAGTATATATACACTAAAAAAATACCACTATGGACTGGACCAGTCCCCATCACTATCATGAAGCTGAAGTCAATGAACAGGAGAAGCTTTTGCATCTATGGCCTTGTACATCTAAACAGTCAACAGAAGCCTTAAAAAGAATTCTGACAACCTCAACACAGAGAAGAATACAATGCCCTGCAATACAGTATCGCTTCTGGAACACAGCACTAATCTCTGGAAATCACTGAGACATGGTTTATATTTATTTCCTATGCACTATTTGAGCTGGGTCCAGGAGTTCCCGTTTTGTATGGGCACAAACAACTGTGATAAAAGAACTGAGACTGTCATTTATTCCTGTTATTATCTTAAACAACAGTAATGATTTTTACTACTCCAGGATACCTCCCCTAAAGCAGAGTTTCCAGGCATAACTTAAAACTCATTCTTCTCAATCTAGTTTCTTAATGAAACAAGTCTTAAGATATTATACTCCTCTGTGCTTGTGTCTCCGTCTTCCCCCAAATAATGTATTTTGGACTGGCTGGCTAAGTTCAACTACTGCAAAAAGGGTAGAAGTTCCCAAAAAAACTCAAAAGCCTGCGTAACTGCATTGCCAAAAGCTCTGTCAAGAACAGACAAAGAAAGAAGATTCATAGTAGACAGAGGATGGACCAACCTTGACACATGTGCATGCACACCCAAAAGAACACCCATTGAAACCTGGTTCAATTTACAAGCTACTGGAACTACTTTTTTCCTCCTAGACAAGTATTCTTTTCCTGAGGAAAAGCAATACAACAAACATTTAGCTTTTCTCTTTCTGATCTACTTACTTCAAATAAAGTCATTTAAACCTGAAGATGAAAGGTGGTACACGCAAGGGAGAACGGAATATTTATGACTTCTAACTCATCTTCATTAGTTCTTCTTAGCTAATCTAGAACCCATAATTCTCAATTTGTTGATCATTTCCAGTCAAATGTAAAGGAAAGTAAAGTAAAGTAAAGAGGCCTGGAAAACGTTAGTTAATACAGATTTTTGTGCTAGCAGGAAGCAACAGAAAACATAAAGCCACAGGCCCCAGCACAAAGACAGTTGTATCCTAACACCTTACCAATCCTAAGCAGCAATCAGACAGCTGCCCAATAAACAGACAAGTTAGCTCCAACCTGTCTGTGTCCCACAGAGACTGTGTACGCACTGTCACCAACCCAGTCTGAACAGTGTAAGACTTTGCCGATGATTTAAGTGAATGCCATCATATCCACACTTTCATAGCGGTTCTCTTTTACTTATCTCATGTAAGTTATGTATCTTTTTCATTTTATATAAACAATGTTACCTTATTTGGTATAGGGTGCGTACTTGATCTTGACGCAGAGCACAGGCTTTCACTTAGAACTGGAGCCACCTAGAAGTTTCACATAAACACTTATGAAAAGTATATTGAATTTTGTCATAACACCATCCAACAAGAAACAAGGCTACCATCCTCACTGACACAGTACGCAAACTGTGACACCATGATGTTATGTTAGGAAGTCTATGACAACAACTTTTGAAGTTAAGCTTTTGTTGGGGTACTAAATATGTGCAGAGAATTTTCTTTCAAGCCACAATCACAACAGAGACTAATCAAATGCTATTGGTTGGATTTCATTAATTTCATTAACAACTTTGTTATCAAACCACACTAGAAATTAGAAAGTAAGTGACACAGTGTTTTGTGCCATTTCTCTGGGTTCACCCTGTGTTACTATGTTGTAGCAGAATATTAGCAAAGAGTACTAGGGTGGCATTAAAAGCAATAGGATAGTCAATCTTTATTTTTCAGCATTTTTTTCTGCTAAGTTATGTTGAAGGCACAATATAATAAAAACCTGAAATAGTCTAATACTACAATAGCCAAGTGTTCTTAATTTCAGTTATTTTTCATCAATGAAACAAAAATGAATAAAGAATTATGAAGAAAGAGTCACATGTTAACACTACTTACTTCTCCACTGCCTGAAATCTTTTTCTGCTGACATTTTCTAACAACCTCCAGCAACAGGGGACCACTCACAGTACCTTCTGCTTCTGTAATTCCCAAATCCCAAGCTAAGCTTTCTCGACCATCAAGGCCATTCAGCTGGGGAAAAAAAATATATATATTAAAAAAAACCCAACAAACCACATCACAGAAATAACTGTCAGAAAACACAACACATATTTTGTAATCTAACTCCTAAAGCTTTTTGGTCTTATTTAACACAGCAATATTTTGACTAAATAGTGATTATTTAAGACATCCTGTTGCACGTGGACTGAAATAATGATTATTGACTGAATAATGAGTATTGAGATGTGAAGGTAAATTCTTCAGTTAAATGCAACTGTTCCAAATATAAGTTTTAATAATAAATTTATATCATAAAAAGAGACAAAGGGACAAACATGAGGAAGAATCTCTAACTCAGTATCAAAAGCCTAAAAGCAATCAGTTGGGCTACATCATCATTGTAGGTCCCTTCTAACTGAACTGTTCTATTCAATCACTTTTTGTCATGTGCATCTGCACAAAGTCCTTTGTTTAACCAAGATTTTCTCAGAGTAGATTACTGACATTATTTTAATTTTCCTGTAACAATACTAACTTAATATCATGACACAGTAAGATTATTGGCAAAAAATGCTGCAGGAGTATTCTGTTGAATATACTGTTATACGAGTTCACAAAAAATATTCATTTGTTAATTCAAAGTAAACATATTGTCACACATTGATTTCTGATAAAGGGAATACTCACATTAGCACACTTCCCTGGAATATGTGTCTTTATGGCAATAAGTACCCTTTACAGACTAAATATAAAAAATTACCACAAGCAAGTGGCTTAAAGAAATCTACTGTAGCTTCTGTATTCATTGCCATGCACTCCAAACAATCAGCATACCATACAAATAAAATCAGTATATCTTACTGTGCTTGATTCAGGTTGAAAAACAGCCAATGTAAAATCAAGATTGAAAAACCGTAGAAATTCTGCCACAAGACCTGCTACCAAGCGACCTAAAAACGAAATGATACAAAGTGAAAATTCACCAGATGGAACTAATTTTGAATTCAAAGATTTAACACGAGCATGGCTTCAATATGAACATCTACATTGATTCAACACTCCTATAAACATACTTTAGACACTCAGCAAACCACCACCACATAGCTAATTTCTAGACCAATTCCCTTATTTCTAACTCAGCCATGGTATCAAACTTATTTAAGTCAGAAATATTGCAGGAGCACAGATAGAGATTGCTTATAAAATTCAGGTGTAAGATTATTTTTTTAAACTATTCAGCAGTTTTAAAGACATCATTTTGGCATTTCTCCTATATGTGCATTCAGTACTATACCTCTACAGTGAGTTTTCACTGACTACTGTTTCGATTGGTCTAGAATGGCTCTGAGTTAGCATAATAACTCGTCATGAAATATTAATTTAAATGCATTACTCACCTCAGTTAAAAATACAATGTTAACCTCAAAAATTATAGATTGAATCTATTATAAATGAACAGTAATTATGACATTTGACAGGAATAAAAGCATCTTTTATGTCATGAAGACTTTACTTTTAATAAAATATTCAAAGATTTAACCCTTTGCTTCCTATTTTTATTATTTTGTGAAGTATATTAAACAAAGAACTTACCATCTTTTGTACCTAAAAAACTTTTCAAGCTTTCATTTACCAGAGGTGTTTTGTTCTGTCAAAAAACAATAAAACAAACAGTAATTAACATCATCCTCATACTAGCAAGAAATTGAAAACCACAGCTAGTGGTGTTTTGGCGTACAATGTTCCACAGTGATACCTGGCACATGTAATTCACTTCTTCAAAATATACCTTTGTATTAATTCTACCACCTACAAGTAAAAGCTACAGAGGCATACATTTACTTAGGTGAATTAAAATTGTCTCAGTATTTCTATTATAAAAGCCACGGAGCTAGACTAATTTCACAAAAAATTCTTAATAGCATACTTACTTTTATTTGCTTCATGATTAAAAAGGTAAGTTAAGCAGTTAACTTCCCAAATTGTTCCTCTAATATAATGTCAAGTTTGTTTAAGGAAATTCAGTCCTGCTTTTTAAAAAATGGGAATTCACAAATCATCTAGACAAGTGTGGGGCATTCTAATTAGTGGTTCACAAATCAATACTAATATTCTATTAATTAAAAGACCTTCAAAGATATTATGAAAATGGTTTTTCTCTCCGGTTAGATTTGCCCTTTTCAACTTTGACTTTTAAACAGAGATAAATCAATGTTCTATTGCTTGAGGTTGTCAAAATTGTTCAGGGATTTTTCAAACCAAATTCTAAATGCCATTCACAACATATCAGAATATCCTGGGTCAGAACCTAACTTGAAGAAAAGGATCTGTTATAGGTATTTATCACTATAGTCGTAAATAGTAACACACAGAAGAAAGTGCTGCACGAATAAAGAAAATATATCTTGCATAATATTTAGGAATTCAGAGTAGTGGTAAGTATCTATAACTGTGTAAGTAACTGTAGCAAATCTCTCTTCAGCCCTATTACTTTCCAGGTAGTCTGGGAGGTTGTTCTCTGGGTACTCTATAATATCCTGAAGCTTCCCATGAGATGGCATTGTCCTGCTATATCACTTTTCCATTATGCCTTCTTCAGCAATCCTATGTTAGATTTCCAGAACACAGAATCTCATACCACAGAATAACTACTTCCTTACGTCCGTTTCGGCACAACCATCTAAGTAGTAGAGAAACAGAACAGTTTTCCATTCCTCCCTTTCAAAACAGAGAGCCTGAACATACAGCATTCTCTCCTCTCTAGTTCTAGAGAATCAAAAGTCACAGGAAATGAGGCAATGCCAGAAGAAGGGGTCACAAAACTAGTGGCTGCATACCACAGCAGTGTTGTTACTTAATCATACTAGTATCACATACCCTTGATAGTATTATATTGTCAAGGTATCAGTACATAGTCCATTTCTTAATTCAGAATTCTTCCTTAAATATAAGCAAATTATCCTGAAGTAAGCCTACAACATCCTTATAAGAAATACCAAAAGCATTAACATACTTGTCAAGTTACTGCATTCAATTACTTTCACAATACACTTGTCAAAAAAACCCCAACCCCTATAATATTTTAAATTTCAAAAGACGTTTGATAAAATCTTCATCAGTCAACTAGTTTTTTTCTTTTTAACTGGCAGTTGATGGAAATTATATTTAGTTATTCTGGTCAACTGGACAGAAGCAATATAAAACCTGCAGAGACACTTAAAGCTCCAGTTTCAAAAGGCTATGTAACAATTCCTATTCCTAAACACCAGGAAACACCCTGATAGTCCTGTTTGGTGTTCTTTAAGCATCATGCTCTTATGCAGTAATACATAATTTTCTCTTGTTACATTTCAAAAATAGAAAGTATTAAAGCTATTTAATTCGTCATGAAGAACTATCAGGATGCCAATTTTTTTAAAATTTATTTTAAGGTTCTCTTACCTCTACTTTCTCTTGTTCTTCTAACGCCAAAAAAACAGCTGCTCGCAACTCTGCCTGCCAAATAAAACAAAACAAAAACAGCGTTTCTATAAGCACTATTTTCCTTATGCAAATAGCATGCAAAGAGCCAGCAAGTAGCTTAACAGCTATTTGTTTCTCCTCAAGCAACTTGGCATTGATTGTAATCTACATCAATGCAATTAAGACATTTAAGATTACAGGCAATGTGACTTGAGTCTGAAAAAGAAGAGTTTGCAGTCTGAGAACAAGAAGGTGGGGGGTGGAACTTGATACAAGACTTCCTAAGTTATTTCTTCATACACAAAAAGGTTACAAATTACCTACATTATCCCCTATTATTTTATTCTGAGAATTAAAAATCCAGCTCTTTCAGGTAGCCTCGAAACACCCACCCTTTATTTACCATTCATTCAGGAAATGTGAACAAAGAGCTTGTGATAACACATTTCAAAAAGTTAATATTGAGATATACAAATTCCTATGATTTCCTGTCAGATGACACTCAAAGAAACAGCATTTCTCAAGGAAAAGAGAACATGATTCCAGTCATTCAAATATTCCTGTAGTGAGGTTTTACCTAAGTGTTTTTGATTATCTTAATATCAATGATCAGAATTCCCTGAAGGACTATTTTGAATATTTAAGCTTAAGCCTGCCTACTTAATTTTCTTTAAACATGACAGTTTCTCTACTTCTTTCATTTAAAATACCAAATGGACAGCACACAATTACATTTAATCTAGTTTGCCACTTTAATCAACTCTTAATCTGACATTTTAAAGTAGACAGTAAATAACACTGCAGTACTAAACTATAAAAGACCGTGCTACTCTATATGCCAGTCTTTCTTTGCTGCTCTTGAGAAAACTGATTTCCATAACTAAGAATAAGAACAACATGAAAAGTGTCTGGATTTTCTTATGTATGTTATGAAAAGTAACTAAACATGGATTACCCTGGAACTCTCTCTCTCACAAAAAAACCAAACGAAACCAAACCAAACAAAAAAAAAAAAAAAACCAAAAAAAAAAACCACAAAACAAAAAAAAAAAAAAACCCACACCACACACCAAACTCCTTTCACGAGAAAAATAAACTCTTTTTAAGCATAATCCTCTTTGGACACCTTTTTAACGGACAAAAAGTAATGCAAAAGAGTTGAAAATATTTCTAATCAAAACAAGTGTAAAATGCTTACCACAATTGCATGCAATGGTCATATTGACACCGCAGTTATGTTTTTCACGTGCTAGGGTACAGCATTCAATCAGCAATTCCTCTTACAACCCATTTATTTAAATATTATTCTTACAAAATCAGTTTACATTTAACTTTCCAACCAACAGCTAACAACTTGTTTCTTTAGTTCTATGTCACTATGAAAAACTTCAAATGGAATTTCTTCTCCACTGACACCACAGAAACCAAGCATACTTACACAAGAGGACAAGAAGAATAACAAAGCATTCGTGAAACAGACTGGCTATTACAACTGTTCAAAATAAAAGACACCAGTCATTACATGTGTAAGGGTCTGGATCATAAGACCGTAGAACAAAGCTGTCTGAAAGAATTTGCCATTACATCAGCCAATTCAGAGCCTGACCTGTTTGAGACTCTGGAACAATATCACAACTGTCATTCCTTTTCACATAACTGTGATTGTTTGCCTGCTCCCCTCCTCTAGGTCCAACCCAGTGGCTTTTTAAATACGGATTGAGGCGCTTCTCTTCCTCTTCTCATTTATTTAATGACATAGTGTCAACTTCTCCCAGATGCTGCCATTCCCTATTAAAAGCAGGTTCACCTTTATTTCCATTACTGCCCAATTAATATCTTTAAGGTCAGGACCTCATCACCAGAAGATAATGCCCCTGGTATTTACTCCATCTCCCTTTGGCTTACCCGCAGGATGTAGAACACCACCCTACAGCCTGTCCACAGATATGCAGCCCCTCAATTGGTCCTGCAATCCTGCGAGCACCACAAGAAGTTTTGAGTGAAGCACTCCTGTGCTATCTCCACACGGAAGGTTTACACCATTCCAACACACTGACCTTCATCCTTCGAGCTGGATACTGCTCAGATCATAGCAAGATGTTCTCATACCAATTGAGCTATATATTGGCCATATATTTTTCTCTTTAATGTATCCTCTTCAATACATCTCAAATACATTTTTATAGTTAGCTTTCTAACCTCATCCATCTTGAAAAAATGGTCAGTATTCATTCTGAAGTACAAAAAAACCTGTTTTGATAACATATAAGTGTGCATTCAGTTCTACCACATAATAAAAAAATACTGACACACAAAGAAACACTATTGATCACAGCTGTGTTTAATGTATTTTAAGGAAAAGATTATACCATGCATTGAAAAAACCTGCCATAATCTAAATTCAATTAAAAGCTGACAATTTACGAAGCCTTGTTTGACCTTCATTCTTCTGGAAGACAATGGCTTTTTGTGAGGTACTAGCAGAACAAATTCTGTAAGTCATTAATACTATCAATCACACTCACATGCCAATTAAGGTTTACAACTAAGAAAAAATCAAAATGAATTCCTCAAATGAAAAGCTGTAACCATAAGCATATCAATTATTAAACAGTAACTCTTAGTATTAAAGAGAGACACAACCCAGTAAGTAGGATGCAGTTTGTATTTTTCTAGGAAATTTGATAATTTGCCTTAAGGATACTTCATATTGGATAGTACACACTCCTAGCATTATCAAATAGCAAATACTACACCAAATATACTTACACAAAACTCAAAAAACTAGCAACTGTAGTACAAAAACTCACCTCCTACACAAAGGTAGGAATTAAGAAACTTCAGCTCACATGCTCAATGTGACTTAATTGGCTTGTGATTTTTTTTAATTATCATTTTATCGGCACCATACATTTATTGGTTAACACTACAGGAGAGGTTAACAGGTGGCTAAAAAGGCCTATTTGACACAACTAGAAAAAGGTCTCCCTACTCAATACATGGCTACACGAGCTAGACTCTTCATCTACTTACAAATTTTAGATAAGGATTATCCATTTGAAATGCAATAACAACACATTTTTAATCATACTATTTTGTGGAAAAGTATGACAACTAGCCAAAAATCCAGTGGACTTCGTCTCAGTCTCTGGTGTTCAAATTCTCTGTGACTTGTTTCAAGTCCTGAAAAGTCCATATGACATGGTCCATCCTACTGTGTAGTATGATTCATCTCCTTGTCTTGCAGTGATTTTTCCTTTGGCATTAGCTTTGTTATCCTTGCTTTTTACTTTCTTCCTCATGAACTTGACAGTTCCTTTACCCTGACACAGATTCAACTGCATAGATCCATGTCTAAATGTATTGAGATGATATTTTGAGAATAACTTGCTATGATCTGAGCAGTATCCGCCTCAAAGGAGGAAGGTCAGTGTGTCAGAATGGTGTAAGCCTTTTGTGTGGAAATAGTACAGGAGTGCTTAACTGCAAATTTATTGCGATGCTCACTGGACTGAAGGATGAATTGGTCAAAATCCAATACACACACAAAGATGCTCTCACTTCTATAAGCCACTTCAGTTGTTGAACTGTTCCTGAAATACCAGCAATGACCATCCACCTCTTGAAGGCTTAAAATAAAACACTGTGGATAAATGCCACCATCCTTGATCTGAAACAGAAATTTCACTTCTCCTTTAGCTTGGAAGGGAGTCCAGCAGTTCTTACGCTTCCATATCTGTATGGCTCTTTGCTATACACAATAATTATTTCTGGAAGCTTCTAACAAACAAGAACCCATGGAACCATCCTTCCTGACACAAGCTCAGGCTACACCACAGGCTTGGAAGTAACATACGCTCCACTACAACATTATCTTCCATATATTTTCTTAATATAGTATTATTTGCTCCCTGTAGGCAGGTAGCATCCCCAGAGTGTCTCCAGGTATAGCAAGCCTCCAAGACACAGCTCAAGCAACCCATGCTCAAGAACGACAATGTTCAAACAGCAACCCTCAAGAACTCTTGCTTCAAATTTTCCACAGAGGATCTTCCTATCGAAACGCAGAGAAACACCACGCACCTTGTCCCACACCACCCGGCGGCTGAATATTTCCAGCGGGTTTGGCAGCACTAACAGAGGTCCTACGAGGACAAAGCCGCACAGCCGAGCGCCGGGCTCCCAGCGGCGGCCGAGAGCTCCCCCGCTCCCCGGCTGGGCGACCTTGCGCG
>NW_010118172.1:0-20059 GCF_000699245.1 Pterocles gutturalis
ACATTTACCATCAATAGTGATGATAACCTCTTGGGTCAGAGCTGTTCTGTTATTCATACAAAACCCCTTTCCAGACTCATGCGGTCACTCCTCTCCGCCGCAGCATCCCCGCAGCCCCCCGTTTCCCCCAGACCCTGGTGCGACCTCACCACGAGCAGTAATTCCCCACCAGACCATCACCCTCCTTTTTCTGCCCGTTCAGGTCTTCCCCAGTTTCTCATCTCACATCTCCCCGTCATCTTCCCAGGGCACCAAGGTGATCGGTGTCCCCTGAGCCCGGACAGTCCTCCCTGCACCTCGACACAGCACCAGCTGTCTCACAGCTTTGGATCCAGAACACATCGCTTCATGTTCGTGTGTGCTAAGCTCCTCCATCTGGTTTCATACCCTCCCCGGTGCCGCTTTCTGAGGCATTAGCGGTGGATCCAATGTTAGTGCCATCAGCAGATTTCCTGGCATCAAATTCCTCTTGAACACCTTTAACCCTTCCACCAACCCCGTGGTGCCGTGGGTCCCCCCAGCGTTAGCAATAACCCCACAGCCTGACCCAAAACGAGCCAAACCCTCCTCCAGTTTACACTGGGAAATGCCAGGTTGAAAAACCCCAAGTCTGTCCCATGCCACACATTGTGGAAAAGCTAGAAGTAACCAAACCCAGTATCATTCTTGGGGCAGCACAGCAAGAATGGCTCAATCCCATTTTTTGGGTTGAGACCCTTGCACCCGCCTTTCTTACCTTGGCATCTTCGGTGTCGGACTGGGTGCTCGTCTCCTCGTAGAGGTCAGACTCCTCCGAGGCGATGGGGACTTGCACTGTCAGGTTGGGGTTGTTAATGAAATTCATATGGTCCAGTTCATCCATGAAAAAATGCTCTTTGCCAGTGACTCCGTCCAGGTACTCCGACTTGAGCTCCTGGCCAGTGTCCACGTGGTTTATCACAGAGTTCTCCCTCTTGTTGGGCTCTTGCTCTTCCTCCGGGGCCACCTTCTTCCCCTTCCACAGCCTGCGGAGCAGCATGAGGATGGAGGCCTTCACGAAGTCGATCCCCCTGGTGATCCTGCCGATAGCGATCTGCAGATTGTTCATCTCTCCATCATCGTCGGACGCTGCCAGGCTGTCGGCACTGAAGGAGCTCAGCAGCAAAGCCAAGAAGAGGTTCAGCACCTGGAGGGGACAGAAGCAAACACCAGCGCTGATGTCCAGCACCAACATCATCCCTGTAGGCTGGGGTGGCAGGGACCAGCCATGGGCATGGAGAAGACCCCTCCATTAAGTGTGCCATGGGACTACTTCCTTGCACTGCACAGCTCTGGGGACTGCAGAGATGCCAACCCCATCTCCTGGAGGACATGGTCCTCCTCACTCCTCCTTGGGCTCCCACGCCCTCAGCATCACCACCAGGTGCTTGGGTCCTGCTGATCCATTTGCAATGCTGGTCATTGCTTCAGCCCCTCCCAAGCCACCTACCCTGGGGGTCCATCACCATGTCCCTCCGTTTGCTCTCTTGGGGCTCCTGGCTGGGCTGGTGCCCACGTGGGACTCCCCAAGCCTATGGTGCTTCTCCCCACCACCCACAGGGATGTAACTCTGCTCCATCCCATCTCTTCCCAGGGACAAACCTCCCTCTTATTGTCCTCCCAGCTCCAGCTCTTCCTCTCCTCTTTGCTAGCTCTGGTAGGTGAGATGCCCACCAAGCTCCTGAGGGTCTCCAACACCTTGGAGCCATGTAGGAGCCTGAACCCCAGCCATAACCTCCTCCCTTTCTATCAGAGACCGCTCTGCTCCACGGGGAGATGCATTTCATCTCAGCACAAGTCAGCTCATGGGATACAAATGCTCTCCATAGCTCCAAGCATGGGCTCTCTTCTGCTTCACAAGATCTCTCCTACTCCCCCCATGCCCAAAACGTGACCGGACCCCACCGCAGCCTCGCCTGGCACGGGTGGACTCGCTGCATGCCAGGAACATGGAGCAGCTCACGGGAAGAGGAGCAGGATGGGCTCTCCCCAGGGCGCAGGAGCATCGGCAGCACCCGGACACGCTCTCGCCGCGCGGAGTGGCCGATGGGCCAAGCCCACAGCTGTTGGTGTTTGTGCCTTTTTGTGCCAGCAGCGTATCTGAGAAGGGAATTAGCTGCTATTCAAGGTCACTGCTGTTTTCACATGGCTCATGCCATATGACTTAAATCGCGTCTTTAAATAAATCCCTACTATCCCATCAGTTTAATACTTACGTTAAGCACCAATTACAGCTAATAGTCACTGTTGGCTCTGGCTTTTTTGGACAGGAGTCCGTTACCTTGTCACCCGACTGACTTCCTCCCTTTTCCCTTAATAACCCCAAAGGAAATGCTCAAAGTGTCATTAACCGTAGGGGACGACTGACCGTCTCCTCATTCCTCTGCAGGGGAAGTGGGGAGAAACACACACCTCCCTGCAGCCGGGATGCTTGGGAGGCTGCGTGGGACAGGCTCCAGGACTTGGAAATACCTGAGACACGGCCAGGAGAGCCTGGCAGAGAGGACGAGGAGGGCAGAGATGGCTCTGGAGGTGGTCGTGCACCGTGTTTCTCCATTTAGCTTTAATGACCCCCTGCAGCAGCACAGAGCTCAGCAGGAGCTGCAAAGCTCGCCTGGCAAGCTGGGGTGCAATCTCAGGGAGGGCTACACCTCAGAGGGGTGCTTCTGTCCCCACCAGATGAAAAAAAAAAAATGTCTTCTCCAGGGGAGTCTGCTGGAGAGGTGGATGCACTGTCCTACTGCAAAAGCTGGCTCCAGAAGAGGAAAGGTTTCCAGAGCCCCTTTTGGGGAGAGTCTCCAGGGAGCCCCAGCTGTGGTTCCCAGTCTCTAAGCTCCTGCACTCTCTGCAGACCATCCTGGAGATGCTCCTGCTGCTTACGGCTGATTTTCATCCTAGTTCAGCATTGCAATTCAAATGAACGGGTTCCCCCTCGGAAGGCAGCGTTACAAACTGTTGCTGACCACTGGGTGATGGGCAGCCCGGGGGGATGTGGGGCTGCTCCCCACCACGAGGTGATGCACGCACATCCACCCTGCCTCACCCAGCACAAACCCCAGGACACCCCACAGCTCTCCGTGCTGCTGTGGGGCCAGTTCAAAGCCCCCTATACTTGGCATGAGCCATGGAAGCCAAGCAGCTCCCAAACCCCAACTTTCTGCCCTCCAAGTGGGACACTCCATTCTGCCCTACCCCTGATCCGAGCCATGGGGTGGCCTGGGTGTCCCCCCAGAGCTGCTTTCACCCCTCTGTAAGGCTGTGCCAGGCTGGGGCTGGAGCAACCACCCTTCGTGGGGAGGGAGGCGTCAGCAGCTCCCGGGGCAGATAGTTTTTCAAAGCAAATTCCAAAGGGCTTACACAACCCCAGCAAGTAATAGGAGCGATTCGGCAAGCCGCAGCGCTTCCCTCCCCTGCCTTCCTCCTTAAGAAGGGAGAGCAGGGCCCACGCGGGCTGGAAAACAAGCTTCAAAGCCGCCAGCGAGAGGGTTACCAAGTTTAGAAAGGATTTCACGCTCGCCTGGAACTTGCAGACCTGCAGCGCAGGCAGCGAGCAGCTCGGGTTAGCGGGGAGGGCAGCGGGCAGGGAGGGAGGGTGATGGTGACCAGGGGTTCACCAGGACCCAGGGGAAGGAGTCACATGCTGCAGAGGGGTCGTGCATCCCTGGGATGGCACCTGGACCACAGTGAGGACTGGGGATGCTGGGGATCTGCAAAAGCCTCGTGGGTAGGTCTGCCCCCAAAGCACCTGGGAGCAAAGGGCCAGCGCGGATAGAACAGTGTCTCCAGCTCTTCTTGCAGGAGGGGGGAGAGGAAAGCCTCAAAAGCCATATGGAGAAGAAAGGGCAGCTTGAAGATGAGCTGTCTTTTGTCCCAGAGTTTCTCCTGCATCTGCCTAAAACTCGCTGTTAAATTTTCCGTGCCTCAGTTTCCCCTTCTGCTCCTGATCTGGTTGCAGCTGAAGGTCCCTCAGAAATTGTTTATCACCCTGCTTCACACAGAGCTGAGCACTCAGCACATCCCCACTGGGTCTACGGGAGGGAGGTCAAGCCCTTTGCCCATGCTCCTGTGCAGCTCCAAGACCATGCCTACGGGCACAGCCCTGTAGACCAGCTGAACTCGGCAGCACCGGCCAGAGGTGTCCCCACCCCACGACACTCTCCATCCTTGCCCCCCACCTTTCACTGAGGGTCTCCACCCCAGTTCCAAGACTCACCACGAGGTTCCCGATGACCATGACCATCATGAAGACGATGAGGCACATGGTCTGGCCAGCCACCTCCATGCAGTCCCACATGGTCTCGATCCACTCCCCGCAGAGGATGCGGAAGACGATGAGGAAGGAGTGGAAGAAGTCGTTCATGTGCCAGCGGGGCAGCGTGCAGTCCAGGGAAATCTTGCACACGCACTCTATGTAGCTCTTCCCAAAGAGCTGCATCCCCACCACGGCGAAGATGAAGACGATGATGGCCAGCACCAGCGTGAGGTTCCCCAGTGCGCCCACCGAGTTGCCGATGATCTTGATGAGCATGTTGAGGGTGGGCCAGGACTTGGCGAGCTTGAAAACCCTGAGCTACGAGGAGCAAGGAGACAAGGCGTTGGTTTGCCTGGGGCTTGCATTGCCACAAGGTGTCAGCAAGGCTGCAAAGCTGGGATTAGACCTTCACGTGGCAGTTTTAATTAACGGCAGGAGGGATTAAATGCCCAAGCGCTTTGCAAAGAGGACAGGCTCCGACTTTCCTAAATATTTAGCTCGACTCTCAGCATTATCTTTAACAGGGGACAAGTTGGTGACCACCATAAACTGTGAGGGTGGTGAGGCAGTGGCCCAGGTTGCCCAGAGAAGCTGTGGATGCCCCATCCCTGGAGGGGTTCAAGGCCAGGCTGGATGAGGCTTTGGGCAACCTGGGCTAGTGGGAGGTGTCCCTGCCCATGGCAGGGGGTGGCACTGGATGGGCTTTAAGGTCCCCTCCAGCCCAAACCCTTCTGGGATTCTATGATAAAGGAGGTTGGAAAAGCCATTCTCCACCCAGGTGGCAATCACATCCAAAACCCCCAGGCACGCCTGGTCCCCGCGGCACGTACCAAGCGGAAGGAGCGGAGCACGGAGAGTCCTTGTACGTTGGCCAGGCCCAGCTCCACCAGGCTCAGGGTGACGATGATGCTGTCGAAGATGTTCCAGCCCTGCTGGAAGTACTCATAGGGGTCCAGAGCAATGAGCTTCAGCACCATCTCCGCCGTGAAGATCCCCGTAAAGACCTGCGGGAAACAGCACCCTGTCATTTTTGCTTGCTGGCCAGCCCTGAGCCTTGGTGTGGGGTGGGCAGCACCTAGCTTTTTTGGTGTATTCCCAAAGTGTTTCATCCCATTAGGTCCAGTCCCAGTTGGGAACAAACTCCCCAGCTGCTGCCCAGTACGGCTTGTGAAGCCAGGCTGGGAGCGCTGGTGACCAATTGCTTCTGGAGAGACACAAAGGTGCATGTTGGTGGGTGGAAATTAAAAATAAAAAAAAGTTTTGTTGGCAAAGGGATCCCCTTGGAATGACAGCTGAATCACAGAGGTTCCCAGCACTGGGAACTGGGCTGCTACTGGGATGCCCCTGCCACTCCCCGAGCCCTGTGAAAGCTGATCTGGCTTTTACACATTACTCTGTTCCTGGGACTACAACGGCGCTGTGCATTATCACATTACTCTGGAGCGGGATCAGCAATGTGACAATTAGCATCCTTGATGCAATTTCATGACACGCCATGTGTCCGGGGACAGATTTTGCCCTGGATGTGGACAGAATTGGGATGCACTGGTCCATGCCTCTGCTGCGTGAGGAGGAGAGGCTGCAGGGAGACTTTGGCACCAGCATCCCAGGGGATGCTCCCCGACATGCCCCTTGCATGCCCGTCCACAAACATCCCCTTTTCTTCTCCCAGTAAATCCCACCGGCCCCGCCAGCACAGATGCAGCCAGAAACCGCTGCTGGCCCAAAGGAAAAGCTGGAGCTGTCTTTGCAGAGTGACCGTGCTTCGAGCATCAGCCAATTAATCCCCTTGTATTTCCTGAATGAAACCAGAGACAAAGCAGCTATGTGCTGAGCGTCATCCTGCCCGCCTGGGGCGCGGGCACCGGCATCTGTCACCCCGGTGCCTATGCACAGAGAGGCCCTGGCAGGTGCTGGAGCAGGGCAAGGTGGCAGGAGAGGGGACAGTGAGCTCTCCCATCCCTTCTGCATTTCCCAGAGCTACCAGGGACCTCCTGGACTTGTCCCACCAGCCAAAAGCCATTTACCCTGAGCTCCAAACAGCTGGTTGCTAAAT
This sequence comes from Pterocles gutturalis, assembly GCF_000699245.1. Classification (NCBI taxonomy): domain Eukaryota; kingdom Metazoa; phylum Chordata; class Aves; order Pterocliformes; family Pteroclidae; genus Pterocles; species Pterocles gutturalis. The sequence continues at coordinate 6,327 of NW_010118172.1, forward strand.
ACACCTGTGAAATCAGGACAGCCCAGATTTGCAGGGATTTCCCTGGGAAAAGTCATTATTATTATTTTTTTTTAATGCCACTAACATTGTTGCTTCCTGCTCAGTGGCGACCTGTTTGCTCCCAGAATCTGAACTGGCCCCTGCTCTGCCACAGGGACCCCCAGCATCGCAGGGACACTGTGGTGTCAGCCAGGGCTGGCAGCAGCAGCTTGTGCCTGACCCTGGGTTGCAACGTCAGAGCTGGCTCAGGACAGCTCTGCAAGGCCATGACCAGGGTGGAATTGCTGAGATGCACCAAGCAAGACAGAAGCTGCAGCAGAAGGGGAGCAGGGGATGGATCCCATCCCCACATCGCTTCCCTTGATCCCCTTGTGGAGCCCAACCCATCACAGGGATGCTGTGATCAGACACCAAGTGACTTTCTCAGCAGGTGGGAAGCATGTGTGGGTGCTGTTCAGGTGACACAAGGGCAGCAGAGGGGATCTGTCCACCAGGGTGGATGGTTGTGGCTGCTGTGGCTCTGAACAGGGAAGGATGGGATGCCCGTAGCTGCCTACCAGGTTCCCCACGGTCAGCACGTTCTCGAACTCCTCTGTCATGGGGTAATGCTCCATGGCCATGAAGAGCGTGTTCAGCACGATGCAGATGGTGATGCCCAGGTCCACAAAGGGGTCCATCACCACCAGCTTGACGAACTTCTTCAGCATCCTCCATGGACGGCAGCAGTTCCAGACCAGGAACGTGTGGGCAAATTTGTACCACCATGGTGGGCACTTCTGGTGAGCTTCCTCCAGCTCTGAGGGCAGGAAGGAAAAAGTACATCAGTGTAGGCTTCTCCTGGGTTAGCCAAGTGCTAATGCCCAAGAAGAGACCCTCCTGAGGTCCTGAACCAGCCCTAGACCATCTAATAATATGGGCAGCTAAGAGGAGCCTTCCCATGCCCATGCCCAGTGATGTTGCAGACCTTACCCTTCAAACCAGAAGGGGATGGAAAGGCAGATCAGGCAGGGAAGTGTGGGTCCAATCCTGCTCTCAGCACCCAGGCAGGATTTGAGATGCCCCTGCCATGCTGAGGACACCCAAGGGTGTGGCTGGAGGGCTTGGTGCCCATTCCCAGGAAGGGCAGGGCGGATAAGCCCATTATTACTGGGACTATGGTATTTTTTTCAGAAGTTGAGATGAGAGCTCTTGGAAATCCACCCAGCAGCTCTCAGTTGACTCTGGAGATGGCCATAATCAACTGCAATCCCATTAATTTGCAAGAGATATTGTATTGCCGCCTCCAGGCATCACCCTAGCAAGCTGGGATGAAAAGCTTTGCTCGAGCATCACCGTAGTGCATGGATCCTGGCTTGAGACCCCGGGTTCAAAGTCATCCCTCGCAAGGGGCTGGAGATTTGGGATCAGCCACTACCCCTGGTATGTGCTGAGCACCCCAAGCCCACCAACACACAACTGGGCTAAACCAGCTGGGGAAGGACGTACCTTCCACGGCATTGGAGAGGACGCTGATGGCGCTCCCCACTCTCTTCTCGAGGCCCGGCCCATCTTGGTTGCCCACGGTGAGGTGGTTGTGGTCCGATTTCTCCGGCTCATTGGTTGGGTTGAACTAGAAGGAGAAGAGGCCACAAGGGATGAATGCAGAGCACTGTGGGGTATTTAAAGATAGAGCAAGCAAAAAAAAGGGGCATGGTCTGGAGAGACCTTGGGGTGCACCACGGGAACTGCAGGTGGGCTGCAGAAGGGCTCGTAGGAGCCACCACAAGCTGGACACAAGCCTGTCCCTCCACGGGGGTTTATCAGGGTGGGAACACTCAAGGGATGGCAGAGACAGAGCCGCACACGCACATCGATCACCGTAGCAGACCGCTGCAGCACGACTTTGGGGACCACTTGCCCGTTGCAGTCCTTCGCCTTGTCCTGGTCGCTGTTGGGGTCCGAGTCGCGCTCCTTCTCAGCCGTGCTGCTGGGCAGGGAACCGCTGCTGGACCGCCGCTCCTGCAACTGCAGCAACCCACAGCTCCATCACCTGCCTGTCCGCAGCTGTCGGGAGCTTCCCGCGGTCGCTGCAGGGCACCAGGCTAAGGAGGGGGGAAACTGAGCCCCAGGACCACCCTGGGCAGGACTCTCTGACTCCAAAGTCTGCTGCTGCAGGACCTGAGCAGAGGTGAGCTCATCAGCAACTCAGAGCCTCACGAGCAACGACAAGGGATAACAATTTGCAGCAGCTAAACACATGCCTGAGGTTGCAAGCTTTTCCTTTTAGCTTGCTTCACTATTTTATCAGGGTGAATAATTCATAAAGACAAAATCATGCCAGCCCTCTCATTTCTGTCTCGCAGGAAATTTTAATCTTTGAAACATGCTTTCATCCCACATGAGAAAGCAGCAAAATATTCAAGGCTCTTGCTGAAACGCACTGTCCAAGATTTTTGGACTTGCATGGAATTTGTGAATGTTTGGGTCAGAATTTAATTTTTTTTTTCCAAATGTTGTTTTGTTAGATTTTCATTTGCATGTGCAATTGTTCGATTATTTTTTGGAAATTTTTCCTTTCCTGTCTGAATTAATATGCAAAGTTCACTACACCCTCTGGTAGCACTAAGGATGCCACAGCAGAGTGGGAACCTCTGCGTTCCCACCATGAATGGCCGGGATGCAGCACGATTTCCACGCTCAGGCACTGGATATTAAACGGTTCCGAGCACCCATTTCTCATAGGTATTTTGCTCTCACTCTCAGCCCTATTCCCTCCGTCTTCTCCATTTCTCTAGGTGACACTAAGCAAGTCTCATCCCTTAATAAAGCCTTTGGGCAACTCACTGGTTAATTTGCTCAGGGAACCCGCCACGGCATCACCTGGGCAGGGCTTGCTGAGACCCATCCTGCAAACAGCAGCAGCCAGATAAGAGCGAGGAGCCACTTCCTGGAGGATGTTGTGGCTCAGCACAGATAAGCAATGAGAAGACAGAGGCTCTAGAGAGAGGAAAGCAGTGCTTTGTGTCTCTCTCTGCGTGCAAGGAAGCTGGTCTCTTGCCCAGACTAACAGGTTTGCAGGGATGTCCCCTGTGGACGTTGCTGACATTGGCCAAAAGGATGATTAGAGACGGAAAATGGCTGGGCTGCAGTATCAGACACCACGGAAGCTTTTGTTGATATTTTTATAAGCATATTGTGCTGAAAAGAGACTCCCAAGGACCGGAAAGGGGTGAAGGTAACACCTGGGGACCACGACAGAGCAAATGGGTGGAAACCAGGCAGCTTAGAGACTCCAGCTCAGGGAAATACCAGTGCAAGCTCTCTGCAGCATCAGGCACGTGTATCTGCCCACGGGCTGGGGTACAGCGGTGGGGGCAGACCCCCAGAGCTGTGCCCCAGCTCCTGCAAGGACCCCCCAGGGCAAGGCACAGGGTGTCTCGAGCCCTTGCTGAAAAGCAAATGGTTTGCTAACGCAATCGGCTTTGCTGCAACTGCCCTGCCTCCTCCACGTGCTTCTTTTGTACCCTGACCACAATCTCCCCGTGCGGGCTCTCTGCCAGGTTTCCTGCTCTCGATGTGCTGCAGGAAGATTTATTGTTAGTTCTGGTGCCTTTGATGCCTCGTTTCTCACCTCCGCCTTTCAAGCAATGCCTCACCTCGGTGCTGTAACTCTGCTGCCTCCCAGTGCTCCCTGAGATGGATTTTGGATGTGGAAATTAAATCTTTTCAGCCTTTTTTCCCTCCCCCCACCCAGGATAGCATCTCAACTTTTTGATTCAGCTGTGACCCCCAGAATAATTACTCTTATCTTTGCTTACTATGGACCAAATGGGGCTTATTCTTGGATTTTACATAAACAGAAGCACCACCATGCTTGCCACTGCCTCCTCTTTTGTCCCCCTGTCCCTAAGGTCCCTCATTTTTGGCCACCACACTTTCCACCAACCATCCTCTCTTGCTCCTCTTGATGCTTCTTCAGCTGCTCCATGAGCTGCTGAAATTCCTCCTCCTTCTGCTGCTCCTCCAGCATCGTGGCGTCGTTCTGTTCTGCGTAAGCCATGGCCACCACGGCGAGGATGAGGTTGATGAGGTAGAAGGAACCCAGGAATATAACCACCACGAAGAAGATCATGTAGGTTTTCCCTGCTGCACGCAGCGTCTGTGGAAAGAGGAGGCACAGGCTGTCACACCACCTCGGCACGATATCGGGTTGGTGATGCTTCCAATGAAAGTTCTTGCACCAGGGCACACTTCCATTTGTGGTAGGAGGACACTATTTTGCTCCCGTCTTCCCCAAGGGCTGGGCATTGCCCAGTTGACCTTCCTGCAGCCCGTGGCACTGGGTTAGCCCAGCAGGTGACAGAAGTCTTGGCAAATCCACCCACGTGCTATCCATTAACCCAAGAGCTGCAAGCATGTATGGAGATGGGACCAACATTTCATCAGAGACTCACTTTGCTGTGACAAGGGCTGATGTTTCTCAGTCCTCAGCTTCTCAGGTCTGACCCTTGGTCCTTTTCTAGCTCTGGGTCTCAGCACAATAATTTCCAGAGGACAAATGGAGCCTTTAGACGTGAGCTTGTTTTTATCTAACCAGGCCCCGGACCAGGGTCAGCTGGGATTTCATGGGTCTGCAACTTCTCCCTACAGGATGACTCAATGCAGGGGACAAGTGCCCTGGCTTTTCCCCCTTACCCTCCTCCTTAGCTCAAGCCAGACAGGTGCTAGATACTCCTATAAACCCCCCATTTCCATGATACAGCTGCTGGAGCATCCCTGGGCTTTGCCCACTGCTCAGGGTGGGGAACTGGATGGGGCCATGCCCCATCTCTGCTGATCCCAGTTAGATCCATAAACCACAGGACAAGGTCCCCCAAGTTTCCAGTCAAGTGATGTTTGACCAGTCCTAGATGAGGGGCAGCATCAAAATGAGGGGAGCATTTGCACAAGGATAAAAATTTGGTGCCTACCAGCTGGAAGAGGTTCTCCCAGAAGTCCTGCGTCATGAGGCGGAAGAGGGCCAGGAACGCCCAGCTGAAGGTGTCGTAGCTGGTTTAGCCATAGTTCGGGTTCCTCCCCGCCTTCATGCACTGGTACCCTTCAGGGCACTTCCTACCAAAAGAGCCGCGGGGGCAGCTGGCGTGAGCCCCCGGCGCTGCCCCTCCTGCACCCCCAGCGAAACGCTCCATCCCTGGAGATGCTGAGATGCTTCAGCAGAGCCCCCTCCCCAGGCTGACACAGTCAGGATGCCCAGACTGGTCCCCCCAAGCTGATACAGCTGGGATGCCTGGACCGATACCCCCAAGGTGATATCGTCAGGACTCCCAGACCATTCACCTCCAGAGCCGTGTCCCCAGCCCTGATCCTGTCCCATCCCAAGCCTCGGTGGTCCCACGGGCTGTGCTGGCTGCCTCGTCCCCTCTCGGGGAGCTGGAAGGGACCTCAGCCACCAGCGTGAGCTGCACTCACCCAGCATCGCTGCTGTTCCCGCAGAGCAGGGCGTCGAGCGCTCCCTCCAGAAAGTAGAAATTGGCTTCGCAGTTGGAGAAAGAGCAAGACATAAACAAAAAATAAATACAAACATTGATTTTCAAATTCTTGGCAGCTCCTCACTGCCAGGGAAATCCCCTGAATCCCAGCGCTGGGTTATCTCCTCTCTGCTGACTTTGCTGTTTGCATTGAACGACTTGGCAGTAGCTCAGACACCTCGTGGCATTGTCTCACCTACCCAACTAGATGGCTCCCAAACCCACGAAGAGCAGGTTGGCCAGGGTCAGGCCTCCTGGGAAGGCGTTTAGCGTGCTCAAAGGACTAGAGCTGGTCTGTTTTGCTGGGAAAATGTACAAAATAGCCGGTTGTTCCCAGGGAGCACTGAGCATGGGGTCCCAAAAAAACCTGGGGGAATGGTCTGCTACTGCTCCATGGCCATTGCCTTCCTCCTGCTGCTCCCATCCCGATCAGCCCCTACCTGGTGGGGAAAGCCCCCTGCCCACAGACCAGGGGTCCTTAAAGCTCCTCCTTGCAGCTTGAGCACAGACCCAGAGGCACGGGAGCTGCCAAGCAGTGTCACCGCAGGTCACCTGCCCCCAGGGACATGCAGATGACCACCTGGAGACACCCACTCCAGGATGTGGCAGAGGGCAGCTGGACCCCATCCCGGGCATCACCTACCACAGCCCGTCCAGGAGCCACCCAGAGACTTCTGGAACTTCCTCAAAACATCCCCAGCTCTGCCTGGCTTCTTGCCACCAGGCTTTTATTTAACCTACGTGGGCTCGTCGAGGAGATATCCTGCTTGTGAAACTCCAGGCGATATGTTTTTGGCCTGGCCCCAGTAGCTGTCAACCTGAGCGCACGGCCGCGGGGTGCTGTTGCTATTTGCACGGCGCTCATTAGATCCTATAGATTGAATTTGCTCCCCTACCAAGAAACCTTCCGGTAATTGATGCCAGAGCTACTCGTACAGTTGGGCAAAGCAGCTCAGCCGAGACGTAACCCGACCTTCTGCTGAGCTCTGCCGAATGTCCGAAATGAGTCGTGACACATCCCCGTGGAGCATCCTGCCACTGTGCAGCTCTGCCAGGCAGATTTTCTGAGATTTTTACATTTTTTTGGAGTTTAAAAAAAAAAAGACCAAACCAAAGAACAAATGAAAAAACTCCACCACACTTTCTTGGCCAAACTCATCTCCAAGAAGTAGTAGTAACGTAGCAAACTTGGAGACCTGTCTGAAGACCTGTGCTCGATCCCCCCTCTCCCTCCTTCCCCTCCTGTTGGTGGTGCATGCAAAGCTCACTGGATGCAGTGGTACTTGGGGAAGGACCTGGCTCTGATGCAGCAGTGGAAGTGGGTGAGAAATGTCATTCCTTCATCCTGCCCTCTCGTTCTCCACCCAAAGTCCCATCTGCTCCTGCAAGGTTTGGTCTCCCTGCTGTGACCAGCCAGATGGACCAGCATTTCCCCAGTGTCCACCCCCATGGGGAGATCGCCCCCTCTCTAGCAAGGAGAAGAAATGGAGACACTGGTTTGTCCAGGCCTCCCCATGGTGAAACCTTTCTGGAGGAGTTTATCTTGCCCAGGTGGACTGCATTTTCCCTGGCAAGGAGGATTTGATCCCATCTGTCCATCCTGTGAGTACACACAACTGCTGCGTCACCCATCAGCCACATCTCCCTGAAAAGCACCTTGGCAGGAGGACCCATGGGAGCAAATCATCTTGGTCTGATGCTGAGGAAGAGCAGGGTAAACTGAGGAACAAACTGGGATGATGGGTTGATGGAGAAGGGGATGCACGAGTATTTACCTTCATCGTTGATGTAGGCTTCAAAATCAAAAGTGCTGTTGCTGGTGAAGTTGCTGGTGAAGTTGCTGGCGAGGCCATCAGTGAAGTTGCCATAGAGCGTTGCGTTGGCCAATGTGTCGTTGTCCAGCCCGAAGTCCCCCATCAGGGTGTCGTTGAGCGGGGGCCACCGCACACACTTCTGCCGGAGGTTCCCCATGAAAAGCTGGAGGCCGATGAGGGCAAACACGCTCAGGCAGAAGACGGTGAGGATCATGACGTCCGAGAGCTTCTTCACCGACTGGATCAGAGCCCCAACAATCGTCTTCAGCCCTACGGGGGAGGCATCACTACTGAGCTAATTGCTTGTTTGCTAATTGTGGAGAATGTGCTATGGCATTCCCAAAAGGTGCTGGATCTGGTGGGGACATGTGGTATCACCAAGTTCACCCCAGCTCTGTGCCCCATGTTGTGTCAGCTGCCCCTCTGTCCCCACACATCGCTGGGCAGCATAAACACATCCCCCAAACCCTTGGATGAATGCCAGCCAAACCTCCCCACATCAGCCTTAACCTGGGTACCACAAGCCAAAGCCCACCCTAGCCTGGTAGATATCAATTCCTTTTGGTTTTGTGTTTTCCCCAAATGCCACAATTTGGCCTTTTTTGGCCCAAACCACCAGGATAGACCACTTTGCTGTGGCACATGGAAAAACTATTTGCTGGCCCAGCTGGAAGATGCTGAGCACTGCTCTCAGCTCCAGAAAAGCCTCCGTGGTCCAACACCCACCCCCATGTGCTGCTGTCCCGTGGGTGGTCGGGAGCGCAGCCAGACCCTCCGGCCTGATCCCTTCAAGCTGGGGAAACCCCAGCGCGTCCCAGTGAAGGTGACAAAGTGACATTTGCATTAAGCGTCAGGATTAACTTGTCTCTCTCTGCCCACATCAGCATTTCCTCTGCAGAGGATGCTCACCCACACGTCCTCAGTGAGCTTTTGACATGGAGGATGTCATTCCCATCACCTGAGGTCTACATAGAGGATGGGTGATGCCGGAACATCCTGACGTTGATCTTGAAAGCAGCTCTGAGCACAGAGCTGTCTCGCGTTGGAGGCAATTCTCCAAAGACAAATGATTTTGATCCCTGTCATCATGCCAGTTCCCACCCTCCCCAAACTATTTAAGGGAAACCCTGTTCTCCAAAGGGCTTGTCTATGTTGGGAAACGGCCGAGGACAGCCATTCTAAACCAGCTTATTTTTGCAACTGTTATTTCTGCAGAGCCTCTTGGGAAGATGTAATTCCAGAAAGAAGCAGCAGCTTACATTTTCCTCAATGCAATTTTTAGCCTGTTTGATGGAGGCAAAAAACCCCATACAAATATGAACCCTACAGATCTGGAAACTGCAGGGACACAAGAATTTATTCACCAGGAGAAATTATCATTGTCAGTTCAATCCTACACCTCTTTGAGCAGTCAGCTCTGTGGACAAAACTGATTTTATGTCTTCAAGGACCAAGTAAAGTGTATCATTTAACTGGACCCATAAACATGACGTGAACATGAACCCACTTGAGGCATCTCCAAGGAGCCCCAAAAACACCACGTCTGGCTTGTCAGGGGCTTTCCCTGGCCAACCAACCAAGTGAGCACAGCTAATTTAAAGATGTAAAAATCAGAAGGACTTGACCCAAAAGCTGAATTATGTGGAAAATTATTTATAAGGATTGAATACCTTATTTCTCTTCTCTTAGAGTCATCAAAAGAACTAAAAGGAATTGTTTTGAACTGTGGGAAAACCTGAGCTCACAGAAAGGGAAAATGAGGAGAGGAGACCCTGTTCTTTTAGTCCCACCTGGTATCACCGTGATGGTTTTCAAGGCACGGAGGACACGGAAGGTTCTGAGAGCAGAGATGTTCCCCAGGTCCACAAACTCAGTGATGTAGCTGCAGGACAGGAGAGGAGAGGGCTTCAAGGGCTCTGACAGGTGCCCACCCCCTTGTTTCTCAGCCCTCCTCCCCAGGTGGCCAGACCTCCTGTCCTCCCCCCATCCCACCAAACTCACGCCATGGAGATGACCATGAAGTCCAGCCAATTCCACGGGTCGCGCAGGAATGTGAAATCGTCGATGCAGAAGCCTCTCGACAGTATCTTGATGAGGGACTCGAAGGTGTAGATCCCAGTGAAGGTGTATCTGAAACAGGAATGGTGACTCAGAGGATGCTCATCCAGGTCCAAGGGCCACCTCAAGATGAAGTCTAGGTGCCAGGAGGTTTTGTCCACCCCTTCCAGTGAGATCATCTTGGGCAGATGACTTGGGGGGCTCATGGTCATGGGCTGCTTGGTTCTCAGGGTGGGAGGCCTTCACCTCACCTTCTAAGGCAAGTTGGGACATCTTGAGGTGCCAAGCCCTTTGGTGACTCTTCTGCAACACCTGTGATCCCTGCTGATGTCCCAACAGCACCACACTCTCTGTAAACCCTGCTGACACCCGATGGTGCAGAACCACAGCAGAAAATGCCATATCTTCCCCTTCCCACCTGGGACTGGTTGTCCATGCTCCTTGGACTGGTGGATCTGCTCAGCCTCTCCAGGCCATCACTGCTGACCCAACCCAACCTGCTCTGCAGTGGTCAGAGGGACCCCACCAGATTTTGGGCAGCTCTGAAAGACTCCAGCTCTTTGCAATGCCTAATGCAGAGTGTGGACATCCCTTCTGAGATTGAGAGGGCCACCAGCATCTCCCAGTGATGCCTCTCCTCCTCTGAAGGGTGCCTGGGTCCCAACACCCCTCTCTCAGATCAGGATGATCTCCTGGGAGGTCACAGGAGGCAGGAACTTACTCCACGTTCTTGGACCATGCCGGGGGGTTGCTCAGTGTCATAAACACACAGTTCGTTAAAATTGTGATCATGATGAACATGCTGAATAATTTAAAACCTGGTCAAGGAGAAATGCTGCAGCTGTTGCCTAAATTCCTCCTTTCACAGTTATGAAGCCAAGCACACCTGCTCCTCTTGTCCTGGCTCCCATCTTGTCCCCATGCCCTGACCTGCTCCTCCTGCAGCTCTCTCCTGGCTCAGTTCAATGCTCACACTTTCCCCTTCATCCCCTGCTCCCATGCATGGCCCTGGACCCTGTCCTCTCTTCCTGGTCCCATCCCCATCTCCACGGTGTTGGGTCTGCCTCTCTTACTGTCCCCTGTGCTCCTTCCTCTCCATCACCCCAGGATACATCTTCTCTGATCCCTCTGCCACAATTACCCCCCATTTTTCCTCCTACCTCTTGGCCACCAACCCCTGCTGCCAGCAGAGCTCAGCTGGGATCACCTCCCACCCATCCTAGTGCCTCTCTTGCTCTTGGGGTCCTTCCCTGTCTTTCCATCTCTGGCACCAAAAGCCCCAGCGCTTCCCTGTACCCCAATGTCCTGGTTCCTCTTTCTTCCCTCTCCCAAAGCATCCTTTGAGTTCCCCAATTCACCCACCTCCCAGATGGGACAGAATCCTCTGACCTGTAAACATTTTCCTTCCTTTCCAAGTCTTTCCAAACCTCAGAGTCCTTGAACCTCTCCCTAGGAAGCTCCTTCACTTAGATTTCTTCCCTTCTCCAACCAAGACTGAGCTCTTGGTGCCACCAAGGTGCCCAAAACCTTCAGGCACTCACTCCTTGGGAGGGGGCCAAAGCACTGGGATGGCTGGGCAGTGGGACCTGGCCATGGTGGGGGACAGCCCAGGAGATTTGCTCACCATACCATCACAAAACACTTCTCTCAGCCCTCTCCCAGGGCTGTTTGCGCCCTGAGCATCAGGGTTTGACCTGGCAATAAAGGAGCATCGCGGAGGGCAAGGATATGAATGGATGAGCACTTTGATGGCTCCTCTGCGGATGGGGTGGAAGGGCCCCAGCAGGTAGAGGGCAGGGGTCGCCGAGAAGCGGAAGATGGACTTCCCTTTGTTGAGGACGATGAACGTCTGCGGAGAAAAGAGAGAAGGGAGATGGGTTAGCCCTTCTGCACACCCCCAAACACCCACGGACCAAGTGCTGCCTTTAGACGTGGGACCTCTATGTGTGCTTTGGATCTCCAAAGACTTGGGATTTTGCCAAGGGACAGATGCTCTGCTTTGGAGAAGCAACCACAACAATCTGGGTTTGGGGATCACCAAGATGGGCTCCAATGAGACCCTGGGACATGGGGGAAAGAGGGGGAGGTCCATGCTTTGGTCTTTTTCTTGGGACTTGCATCTAATGCGAAGTCTACACATGGGCTAAGCTCTGCTCTCACCTTCTTATCCTTGTAGAAAGGGTCCAGGTCCTCCAAGGGCGTCCCGATGAGCTCCAGTGGTGGATCACCATAGATCAGGGGCAGATTCTTCCCGGCTTCCAGGTCACTGCTGGGCTTGAGCTCCTCTTCCTCAGGCAGTTCCACTTGCTGCCGCTTTATCTTGAGTGCCTCTGCCTCGGCGATGCGCTGCTCGATGGCAGCCAGCGAGGCGGGGGTGAAGGGGCGGAGGTTCTCGGGGCCCGGGATGTGCGGCAGGCCAGCCATCCTCTCATTCTGCTCCCGGGACGCCTGTGCTCAGCCTGCTGGGGAGAGCGGGGCTGAGAAGGCAATGCCCACCGGCACCGTTTTGGGGCATTTTTTTGCTCAGCCCTCAAAGCCAGCTGATGGCAGGATCTCAGTGGGTTTTTGCCAATGGCTTTATTGCAGAAATATTGAACTTGCAAGAAAGATTATGATGTATGGATTGCTCGCAGACGGAGCACCCCATGTGCTCCTTCTCCTCCCACACCCCTATTCAACCTCTGATCAAAAGCACCGCTGTGTTGGGCTTTCCCCATGGCACTGCACGAGCTGAGCAGTTGGCACCCCTGGCACCAGCTGGCTGGTGTTAGACATGCAATTTCACAACCTAGACAGGGTTGTTCAACACAACAAAACACCTTTGGCATCAGCAGCACCGCTCCAGCTGTCTCCCCTTTGCAACATGCTGAAAGGCACTGACAGCTTTCCTCCTGCACCTCGTGCAAGCGATGCGCGGTGCTCAAACCAAGAGGTTCCTCATGTGGAGGAGCTGGGTCCTGCAGGTCAGTGGCATTTCCCAGCACCCAGACGTAGGATACATGAGCAATGTGCAGTGCTGGATGGCTCTGCTCCCGAGAGGAAGGGGTTAAAGGCTTTTTTTGAGCCAAAAAGCAAAGCAGTAATGGCACTTCCTAATGTTTCAGAGATCAGAATGACTCCCCAGACAGGGATGGGCCATTTGGGAGAGATAAGGGTGGCTCCACTGGGCAGCAGAACAACAAAAAGGGTTGGAGGGAGTAACATGGAGAAGAGACGGGTGGTTGCACCCTTAGGAAGAGGTTCCCCTGCCCTGAGCGAGGCCAAAACACCTGCAAGGGCTTCCTAGGCATCAGAAAGGTTCTTGCTTTGAGTCCCCTTGCCTCAGCTTCACCTCAATATCTGTTCAACCCATAAACACCAGCTTGTGTCAGAAATGAGCCCGATACAGGGTGACACTCAATCTCGCTTGGCAGGGATACCGGGATGGATGCATCTCTGTGGTTCACCCTACCCAGAATGAGCATCCTGATGGCAAGTGATGGCCCAAGTGTTGGCTACTCCGTGTATGAATTTCCATGATGCTGCTGAGCACTGCCCCCCTGAAAGCTTTATGATCAATACTCCTCACAGTCCCAACCCCAGACCTGCCACGCTTAATGGTGAGAGCTAGAAACCTCCAGCCCTTTGTAATTAAGAACCAGACGTTTATAGCCCTGATGGGAAGAGAGCCTCTGGGTGCGTAACGGCATCGACACGTACCTGGGGTGATTATAAAACCAAGCGATAAAAGCAGCAGCAAAGGGAGGCATTGATTCCCAGCAGCCCAGGATAACTGGATTTCAGAAACCACCACGCTCCCCTGCGATCGCTGCTGGATTGAATCTCAGCGTGCAAAATGGATTTTCTTCTGCCAAGTCCAGGCAACCCCCACAGCACTGTGGGGCTATTACTGCTCACCCCCCATCGCATCCACCCCCAGGGATGAAGCAGGGACTGGCCCCAAAGTTACAACATCTCTCGGGCAGAGACCACCTTCACAGCAGTGCGCAAACAGCCCCTGTGTGGGTCCAGCACCACGCACCTTCAAAATGCAGCTGGGAGAGGGATGGGAGCAACCTGTTGCCCTTTGGAAAACGTCGATCTTAAAAAAAAAAAAAAATCAAGTGGCAAGAGCACCAATTTTTGTATTTAAACCTGTTCTAGAAGAGGGAGAGTTTTGCTCTTGTTGCACAGGGTTATCTAACAGGATAAACTGAGTCACGTCACTGCAAAGTGGAGTCCGGCGCTGCCCGCAGCCCAGCTCAAGGGCCCGAATCGCTGCAGAGCAGGGAACCTGGAGCAGAGGGACACAGCCCCATCTCACCACAGGCCCGCTGGACCCCAAAGGTGGGACCTCCAAGCAAGCAAAAAAGGA
>NW_010118172.1:20169-20883 GCF_000699245.1 Pterocles gutturalis
CGCAGCAGTGCGCAAACAGCCCCTGTGTGGGTCCAGCACCACGCACCTTCAAAATGCAGCTGGGAGAGGGATGGGAGCAACCTGTTGCCCTTTGGAAAACGTCGATCTTAAAAAAAAAAAAAAAATCAAGTGGCAAGAGCACCAATTTTTGTATTTAAACCTGTTCTAGAAGAGGGAGAGTTTTGCTCTTGTTGCACAGGGTTATCTAACAGGATAAACTGAGTCACGTCACTGCAAAGTGGAGTCCGGCGCTGCCCGCAGCCCAGCTCAAGGGCCCGAATCGCTGCAGAGCAGGGAACCTGGAGCAGAGGGACACAGCCCCATCTCACCACAGGCCCGCTGGACCCCAAAGGTGGGACCTCCAAGCAAGCAAAAAAGGAAATTTTGCCACCCCGCATCTCTGCAAGGGGATGGTGCCCCCAGCAGCAGGTCAGCAGGGCACCACCATTGCTTCCTCTCATCCAGCGTTATTCCGGATTTACACCCATTTCACACTCCAGCAGCTCTGGAAACGCCCCTCTTTTCATTGCCTTGGTACCAGCATCCTCAAAGCTCATGCCTGGCTCCAACACCCCAAGTCCCACTGGGGATGCACTGATGCATGCTCTGGCAGGACCCCAGAACCCACAGGGAACCAACCCACCCCATCCCTCGTGTCTCCGAGGACATACAGGAGCTTGTTGGTCTTGGCAGACTCAGTTTCCCTGGAAACAG
>NW_010118172.1:21040-21509 GCF_000699245.1 Pterocles gutturalis
CCCGGCCTGCGTTCCCAGCGGAGGTGGCCGTGCCTCCAGCTGCCACCAGCGATCACGGCGGGAGTCAGGTTTCTGCAGCCCCATGACTCTGCTCATTCCTCCCCCGGCAGCACCGAGAGCTCGAGTGAGCAGCACCGGCTTTGCTTTCGGCCCCTGCCTCCTCTTCCTCTCATGGGGATGAAGCCATCGTGCCGTGCCATGCTGAGCCGGCTGCCGATGGAGCAGCACCAGGCATGGGGCTGGCAGCCATGGGGGGGATGCTGGGGGCTGGCAGCAGTGAGCAGCACCGGCTTTGCTTTCGGCCCCTGCCTCCTCTTCCTCTCATGGGGATGAAGCCATCGTGCCGTGCCATGCTGAGCCGGCTGCCGATGGAGCAGCACCAGGCATGGGGCTGGCAGCCATGGGGGGGATGCTGGGGGCTGGCAGCACTGCTCAAGGCTGAGCAGCTCCTCAGATGGGGTCTTGACCC
>NW_010118172.1:21624-23174 GCF_000699245.1 Pterocles gutturalis
TGCTTTGTGGCTTTTTGGGGTCTTCTGCAGCATCTTGCCCCGCTCCGACAGAGATCCTGGGATGACCCCAGGATCCAGCTCCCACGCGCCATAGCCAGCCCTGGAGCTCCATCAGCATCTCTAGTTGATCGCTGCCTCCCAAAAGAAAAGGGGCCAAGAGCCAAATGAAGACTCTGCAGGGGGGGGATCAGCACCCCTCTGTCCCCCAGTGAGCCCAGTTCCCACACCAGTGGGTGCAGAGACACAGCATGGGGTTGACAGATAGGTCCCACCACCCCAAGTGAAGCAGCTCACCCTTGGACCAGGCACCCCCAGCCACCGGGACGGGGTGAACAGTCCCCCTGCTCCCAGCCTGGCACATCCTGGCATGTTTATAGCAGCTGCTATAAATAACTGAGATCAAACTCTTTGCGCCTCCGATAGGTAAAAGCAGTTTGGGCTCAGCAACAGGTGCTGCCCCGGGCTTGAATCGCCCCGTGGGGCTCAGCCCCAGCTCTCCCCAGGACCTGGGTCCCCCCAGAGTCCCTTATTAAAGGCAGACTCACCCCATGGGCACTCACACTAAGATTAATTGCTCAAAATGTCTCTGCAGAGCTCTGATCTGATAATTATTGCTGAAATTTTGGACTCCCAGCTAGCTCTTCCTTTTTACTGTGACACCCTTGAGCCATTGCCTTTGGATGCACTGCCCACATCCAACACCTTGGCATGCCATGGATGAGCATCCCACTCCGCCCAGTTCAGCATCATCAATTACCAGCAGGCAACTGGGAACTGCTCCCTGCTCAGGAGTGCATGGCCTTGTCTTTGATAAGAAATTAATCTTCCTCTGATATTTTTGCTGCTCTGAGGCCACACAAATGAATCAGCCTCCAAAATAACAGGAGGGGTTTGGAAGCTACCAGAGATGCTGCGTAAGAGGTTCTGTATAGTCAGGACAGACAGGGGGGTGGCAGGGTCCTGTCTGAGACTGCTTGGAGAACCCCCCCGTCCAGAACTGGCACTTCATCCCTGCACAGAAAATAACCTCCCACGGGCTGAGGAAGAGGGGGAAGGACTTTCTTGGCTGCTGTGCACAGACACGTGGCTGTGGGGGCACAGGGTGGCCAGCCCCCCCCTCCCCCCCCAAATCCTGCTGTCCCATGCAGGTGCTGAGCTCAGCCCACCACCCAGGCTCCAGGGGTCTGCCCCTCCCTTCCCAAAGCATTGCTCTGGGGGAACATCTGCAAACCCAGCTTCCCCCAAGCCTTCAGCTAACCCCAGCCTGGTAAACCTGCAGAGATGTGCTTGTGGTCCCCCCCATACTCAGGGCTGGGTTAACAAAGATGGGCACGACAGGGGTGTCTCAAGTGAGGACACACTGCTCTGGAGGGATCTCAGCTCTACAGGTACACAGAACATGGTAGACAGCAGTGGGACCCGCCAAGTATCTGCAGTGTTGCAGGAAGACCAAACACACCTTGAGGAGCTGCTGTCACCTATCTTCCCACCTGCCCTCAGAATTTCATAGCATCACAGAATGGTTTGGCTTGGGAGGGACACTCAAGGCA
>NW_010118172.1:23500-27143 GCF_000699245.1 Pterocles gutturalis
ACTCTCTCAGCCTGTCCTCGCACGGGAGCTGCTCCAGCCTCGGACCATCTCCGTGGCTCCTCTGGCCCTGCTCCAGCAGCTCCGGGTCTCAGGAAACACTCTGGAAAGACCCCAGAAGATGCTGATAGGGACCCATCCAAGACGGAAAACAACCTAAACAGTCATCAGCAAGTGCACATCAACTTCACTCACTGAGAACCAGCAGAGCCAGACGATGCTCAGCCGAGCACTGATGGTGCCCAGCATGGGGGGGACCCCTGGAGCAAGGAGCTCATGCACCAGAGCCAGCAAGCAGCCAGCCCCGCAGAGCCAGGGAGCCCAGAGCCGGGCCATGTGCTTGCAGCCATGAGAAATTAATGCCAGGGGACATAAGCCAGCACCCAGCTCTGGAAACCAGACCCTGCTGCACACCCAACCCAACAGAAAACACAACTCCACAGCATCCCAAAACCTCCTGGGCCACACTGCTTCCAACCCCCCCCAACACCCAACTGCATCCAGCCAGCCCTCACCATCCCTCGCTTATTTATCCCGGGGTGGGGCAGGATGGTGCAACGGGGACCAGCTGGGACGCAGGGTTTGGGGATGAGTCACGGCTCAGTGATGGGTTCTCAGTCATGTGCATCCTCCTTGCTGCTGCCGACACCATCCATCCTCCACGCTGCCCATCCCCTTGGCAGCCCAGCCCCCCCCGGAGGACCCCCGGAGCCACCCCATGGGTCTCGCTCTCCCAACCCCGCTGCATGCCCCATGAAGCCCCCCACAGCAGGTCCCCTCTCCACCCCTGCACACCTCAAATAGGTTTTAAAAAAAAACAAAACCACATGGGCTAGGAGACCTGCTGCCAAAAGAACGCGTATTTGGTCCAAACCCAGCCCACGGGCGCAGATGCTCGGTGCCGCCAGGACAGCGTTTGTATGTCCATGGGGGCCAGGGAGCTTTATGGGGATGATTACATCCCAGAGTCCTTATCCCCTCAGCATTTCCCATCTCCACACACCCACCTGCTCAGCCCCAGTGATGGGACCATGGGGGAACGGAGGAGCAGGTCCAAATCCTGCCACCACACCGGGCAGGGCAGAGGGACCCCAAACACCTCCAAACCCCGCTGGGTGAAGGAGGCGAGGTCAGCCCTGTGCTGCCGTGGCGACACCATCCGCTGCCGCCAGTTTTGGTTGAGCTTCAGGATATTTGGGCTTTTTTTTTTGGTGAAGCTTGAGTGCATGGGGTGACAGAGTGCTTTGTTGTAAAGTCTGATGGTGGTAGAAAAAAAACCTTCCAGCGTGGTCCTAGGGATGTCACGGCTCAAAAAAGTCCTACAGGGTATTTCCTCATGTATTTTCACAAAAACAAAAGATTGAAAATGGAAAAAATCTGATGTGAAATGTTTTTTTTTTCTGCTCACAGATAGCAGAGAGATTGGCGTTGTCACGCACGCGGGTGATTTAGCGGCGTGCAGAGCAGGGCTTGGAGTTGCATTAGGGTTTTCCAGATTATGTGAGTTTCTAGCAGTTCCTAGGATAAACAACCTTCAGTTGTGCCAGTCAAAATTGTCCATTTTATAAGCAAGTTTATGAGCTTTTCTATAACATGATAATGTGCTATTTAAGAGTCTGGTGTTTACTATCCCCAGATACAGTGTCATCCCTTAATGCTTTGATGGGACTACGTTACCAAGACTATCTGTGAAGTCTCCAAAATTTTCTTCTGCAAACAAATGCCTCTTCCAACGCCACCGTGGGACACTGGATCTCGACCACTGCGGCGGTTCTGAGCCCACCATAAACTCGCTGTGTTTTCAGGCTGCCCTTTTTTAAAGGGAGCTGGTGCTAAGTTTGCAGGAAAAGAAAATAACACCAGGCAAAAAAAATTATGAGAGAGTCACCCCAATCCTCTTCCCGCTCTGTTTTCAAATAGCGGTGGGATCAGAGGACTTAGAGAGTGAGAAAAAAAATAATTCTTAATTTCCAGCATTATCCTTTGAATTCCTGAGTTTTTTAAGCTCTCAGCTGGGAAGTCCCATGGGCTGTGCAGTGCAAACACCAGCCTCTCTCCCACCAAGCCCGTTAGCGGCATGTCCCCCCCGTGCCGACTGCTGTCACCCCCACCGTGTTTTTTCACTCTCCTCTTGATGTGTTTTGTTCCTTTGCCTCGAGCATGGCCCGGCAGGAACGCGGGATGCTCCCAAGCAGCATCCGTTATCCCGGGGAACTGGGTGAAGCTCTGCTGCCTGCAACGTGCCCGATGGCGAGCAAAAGGGACACGCTGTTGAAAGCCCTTGGAAGACAACCCCAAAGCAAGCGCAGCGCTGGTGGATCACAAAATCACAGAAGGGTTTGGGTTGGAAGGGACCTTAAAGCCCTTCCAGTAGCCCATCCAGTGCCACCCCCTGCCATGGGCAGGGACACCTCCCACTAGCCCAGGTTGCCCAAAGCCTCATCCAGCCTGGCCTTGAACCCCTCCAGGGATGGGGCATCCACAGCTTCTCTGGGCACCCTGGGCCACTGCCTCACCCCCTGCACAGGAAAACATTTCTTCCTCACATCTCATCTCCATCTCCCCTCTTCCAGCTCCAAACGCTTTTCCCCAGCCAGACCCAGGGGACAGAGATGCTGCAGCAAGCTGATGCTCTTCAGGTGCCATCATGGTCCCCCAGGCTGGTCCAGACCAGCCGAGGTCACTCTAAGGCAGCAGCAGCAGTGCTGCTATGGTTGTCTGGGACAAATATAGAAGCGTATACTCGATTTTAGGCACCAGTTGAGGTTTTTGCTGAATGAGTTCACTGCTATGGGAATGATTCTGCCTGCTGGATGCTGCCTTTCTCGGGCAGACCCAGAGGAAGTCTCCAAATGCTCTTCAGCCCCTTTCCTGGCAGCAGCCATCACACACTCTGCCTTGGGAGGCACTTTAGGACAAGGACACCCGCCAGCCGAGCGCTGTGCTGGTGCTCAGGGGATTTACACGGAGGAGAAGGACGTGATGCGCAGTGCCGTGTGTCACAGTCGTTGCAGCAGCACCTCCAGCGGGTCCACAGCCGCGATGGGTGCTCTGCACGTGCTGAGCGAGGTGCTGCTCTCTGCCCCCAGCTCCTTGCAAAGATGCAGCCGAGCTGGTGTCATTGCCAGCATCCTTTGGAGAACCAAATCCTTACGGCTGAACATGCCAAGGGGACACCAACATCCCCCCGAGATAAACCACTAACCCCCCAAAATACATCCTCTGCAGAGGTGCCTCTGCTCCTGCAACTGGCATCACAAGCTGCATGTAAATAAATTCTATACGTTATTGACCTGAAATTACTCGAGCGCTGGCACGTCAATGCCGCAGCCCTACCAAGGGTCCCTGGATATGCTTGAAGGCGGGGGGGTGGGAACACATCGTCTGGAAGCTGCGAAGTCCTCGGATACTCTCCTGGGCCGCAGATGGAAATAGGAGGTTGCAACATCCTGCAGCAACGCGCTCGCCCCCTCCTGCCTGGAGCTGGGGGACGCAGTGGGGGGGTACCACTCCATCCCCACCTCCCTTCCACCCCACTGTCCCTACTGACCCCCCGAGAGGGGACTGCAGGGAAGGGGACACCAGGGTGGAGGGCTACGTGGGTTTATTTTGGGGGGAGTTTGGCTGTGGCAGAGGCTCGGGCAGG
>NW_010118172.1:27157-28376 GCF_000699245.1 Pterocles gutturalis
CTGCGCTTGCCCACTGCCCATCGCTGGCAGCTGGCACTCGGGTGTCACCCAAAGCTCCCGCTCCTCCCTGCCACCAGCTCCCATGTCAGGCTGGGAAAAAGATCTGAGCGGTGCTGTGAAGGCAGCGAGGGGGAGAACGTGGGGGAAGGGAGGGTGGTGTGGGCTGGGATGACCTGCTGCCCCCCAGGGGGTCCCCCAGACTCAGGGGACACAGGGGGCAGTGATGCAGCCACCACCAAGGGATGCCAGGAGAGACACGGCCCTGCTGGCTCCCATGCGGATCACCCGCGAGCAGCGCTGGGAGCAGGTCCCAGACCTGATGCTCCCACGGGATTTGCGATACCGTGGTCCCTGCAGCATCCTGGGGATGGAGGATGCCCTTTTCCCAGGCTCTGTACCCCAATACCCCATCCAGGACCAACACGGGGCACCCGCAGCCATCACATCCCCCTCCCTATGCCCAGCACTGGGCGCTGAGCCCCACACCTCGGCTCTCACCCTCCAGCTCCCGAGGGATCTCATTCAAATCACTTGGATCTGGCTGAGGGGGACTCGATGAGATCTTCACAAGGGCTGCATAAATAACCAAGGAAGGAGGCAGCCAGACAGGGAGGGAGGCTGAGCACCCTTCCCGGCATCTCCGGAGCTCTAGCTGGGATCTTTGCCCTTATAATTCCCCAAAGCATCCACCACATCCTCCCCCTTCCTCCCCTCCATAAAAACAACCTTGTTAGTCCAACCTGCTGAGCACAGAAGTGATGCTGGACGGCTCGTCATTACCTGCTGCCGCTTGCTCTCCTACCCCCAAATCCAGCAAGTTTCTCTGAGCGAAGCTGCCCGAGCGGCTCCACAGGGCCCTTTTGCCCCGGGTGATGCTCACCAGACCCTTATGTACACATCGGAAAATAGAAAACGCTATTTAAATACCAGCAAAGCCAAGTCCAGGCAGGACTCTGTGTTCTTCAACCACTTCCCGTAAATACGCCCTTTTCCCCTGAACCCGTACAACGTCAGGGATTTTCCTCGCGGGGACTGGAGGCGGCAGCTCCACCGCTCACAGCATCGATCCATCAGCCACAGGGGCTGAATCTCCCCTGTATAATGGGGTCAATCGGGGTGTCCTGCCATCCCCAGGGTGTTCTGCCCCTCATCGATATCTATCATTAAATAAATCTTTCGCAGCATCTTTTGCTTGCCGTGTGCCCGAGCTGATCCCTTG
>NW_010118173.1:0-1809 GCF_000699245.1 Pterocles gutturalis
CCTCCTCAGCGGTGATGTCCCCAAGTGTCCCCAACACCCCCAGGGCCACCCCAATGTCCCCCATGGGGACACCCCGATGTCCCCATGTCCCCACCTGCTCGGCGGTGATGTCCCCAAGTGTCCCCAACACCCCCAGGGCCACCCCAATGTCCCCCATGGGGACACCCCAATGTCCCCGTGTCCCCACCTGCTCAGCGGTGATGTCCCCAAGTGTCCCCAACACCCCCAGGGCCACCCCAATGTCCCCCATGGGGACACCCCGATGTCCCCATGTCCCCACCTGCTCGGCGGTGATGTCCCCAAGTGTCCCCAACACCCCCAGGGCCACCCCAATGTCCCCCATGGGGACACCCCGATGTGGACACCCCAATGTCCCCGTGTCCCCACCTGCTCAGCGGTGATGTCCCCAAGTGTCCCCAACACCCCCAGGGCCACCCCAATGTCCCCCATGGGGACACCCCGATGTCCCCATGTCCCCACCTGCTCGGCGGTGATGTCCCCAAGTGTCCCCAACACCCCCAGGGCCACCCCAATGTCCCCCATGGGGACACCCCGATGTCCCCATGTCCCCACCTGCTCGGCGGTGATGTCCCCAAGTGTCCCCAACACCCCCAGGGCCACCCCAATGTCCCCCATGGGGACACCCCGATGTCCCCATGTCCCCACCTGCTCGGCGGTGATGCCGTTGGCGATGGCCGCCTGCACGCTGTCCCTTGTCACCTGGGCCACCACCAGGTTGGGGAAGCGATAGAGGAGCTCGGAGAAGAGGGCGATGAGGGCGATCTGCAGCTCCGAGTCTGTCGTGGGGACATTGGGGACGTTGGGGACATCAGGGGACATCAGGGGACATGGGGACATTGGTGGCAGGGACAAAACACAGGGGACACCAAGGGACATTGGGGGTCCCTTGTCACCTGGGCCACCACCAGGTTGGGGAAGCGATAGAGGAGCTCGGAGAAGAGGGCGATGAGGGCGATCTGCAGCTCCGAGTCTGTCGTGGGGACATTGGGGACGTTGGGGACATCAGGGGACATCAGGGGACATGGGGACATTGGTGGCAGGGACAAAAAACAGGGGACACAAAGGGACATTGGGGACAAAAGGGGACAAAGAGATGGAGAAGGGACATGGAGAGGGGAGAGAGGTGTGTCACCCAGTGTCACCGCCAGTGTCACCCCCCTTGGGGACGTTGGGGACACCAGGTGACATTGGGGGACATGGTGACATTGGTGGCAGGGACAAAAAACAGGGGACACAAAGGGACATTGGGGACAAAAGGGGACAGAGAGATGGAGAAGGGACAATGACATAACCCCGTGTGACCATCGGTGTCACCCCTCTTGGGGACATTGGGGACATCGGGTGACATTGGGGGACACTAGGGAAATCAGGGGACATGGGGAGAAAAAATGGGGGACACAAAGTGACATTGGGGACAAAAGGGGACAGAGAGATGGAGAAGTGACATGGGGAGGGGGGAGAGGTGTATCACCCGGTGTCACCCCCCTTGGGGACATTGAGGACATCGGGTGACATCAAGTGACATCAGGGGACATTGGTGGCAGGGACAAAAAACGGGGGACACAAAGGGACATTGGGGACAAAAGGGGACAAAGAGATGGAGAAGGGACATGGGGATGGGGGAGCGGTGTGTCACCCGGTGTCACCACTGGTGTCACCTCCCTTGGGGATATTGGGGACATGGGGTGACATCGGGGGACATGGGGACATTGGTGGCAGGGACAAAAATCGGGGACACAAAGGGACATTGGGGACAAAAGGGGACAGAGAGATGGAGAAGGGACAATG
>NW_010118173.1:1963-2291 GCF_000699245.1 Pterocles gutturalis
GGTGGCCGCCCGGGTGCCCCCGCCAGTGTCACCCTCCTTGGGGACGTTGGGGACAGCGGTGTCACCTGTGTAGGCGTAGATGCGGTAGTTGGTCTCGACGATGACGAAGCCGTGAGCGTCGGGCTCGGGAGGGGACCCCGATGTCCCCGAGGCCAGCGCGATGGCCAAGCGCGTCGGGTAGAAGCGGCGGGACTTGCGCTGGGGACGGTGACACGTTGGGGACACATTGGGGACATCGAGGTGACATCGAGGTGACAAGTGACATGACCAAGGACGCGGCATCGGGGATGTGTCATGGGGACGATCCCTGATGCCTCACCTCTGTCCC
>NW_010118174.1:0-46083 GCF_000699245.1 Pterocles gutturalis
CATGTCTGCTATCTGGCCCTTATTATAATGCAACAGCTGAAGGTTTTCTACCTTGAAACTGCTCATCACACCCTCAGCCTCTTTTCGCTAAGGGCCTGCCCACCTTGAACAGAGCAGGGTGATGAGTGTTTGCACCAAACCCACTTAACACATTTCCAGAGAAAGAAATAGGATTATTGCAGGAAATAGGTATTGCAGGAAAATGTTTCACATTTTTAACAGGTGTAGTAACAACATATTTACACCAGTGGTCCTATATAGCCAGAAACATTTCCTTTAGTTTTAAAATAAAAACCTTTCAATTGACATTGATGCTATTCATCGAGGCATCCATTTGTAACCTACATTCTCCCTTTCCTTAAGACTGATGTTTGTTGCTGCTCATCTTTGTTTCTGCTGTGCTAAAACCATAAAGCATGCCAAGGAAATATCAAGTATATCCATCCCTCTGGAGAACATTATAATGAAAAGAATTAGCACCAAGCTGGGCAACTCTTAATGAACATGACTGAGAGGAGAAAGCAACGAAAATAGATATGGCAAAATTTTAAATTATATTTGTTTTGGAGAATGGGGGAAATGATCTGAAACTTATTTAACCCAATTAAAGATCCTGAAGAAGGCAATGTAAGGAATATCAAACTTATCTGCAATGCAGATGTCATTTAAAAGCAATCAGACATGGTCTGGGTGAGCATGTGCCGCACATGCATGACACTCCACAGGGTCATTGTAAAGCTCCCAGCTTTGCTGCAAGAGGCAACTGGGTGGAAGGTGAAATCAGAGAGGGTAGCTGGTTCTGGAGAGGAGAATCTGTATTGGAAACGCTTGAATTGCATCCCCAGGAGGCCTCACACCAGCATTTCTAAAACAAAATATTTCAGTTTAAAATCTTTTCAGTGAAAAGTCAAAGTGTAATGGAAAAAAATTACAATTGAGAAAGAAGTGCTTGTATCCCTCTTTTTTCATGGGATTTTACACAGAGGATTACAAAGGCCATTTTCCAAGCAGGCATCATCATGCCATAGAATTAGGTCTGAACTGCCAAGCTGTGGTGCTCAATCTGAGTCCTGTGTTCTTTGTACCTGCCAGATAAAAGCAGTGGACAATGGCCGGCCCCAAAAATCTTCAACTGCTCGCCTCCATATCGAGTGGATAAAAAAGCCGGCGCCCTCGCCTGTGCCCCTGACTTTCGATGAACCCTTTTACAACTTCACCGTCATGGAAAGCGATAAAGTGACAGAAATTGTCGGGGTGGTTTCTGTGCAGCCATCTAACATTCCTCTCTGGTTTGATATTGTTGGTAAGTTCGGAGCCAGTGGTGTGAGGAGGATGCTTCAGAAGCAAACCATATGGATGTGTGGTTTTGTGAGCAAGAAAACTAACCGTGAAATGTGCCCCCAAAATTAAACCCACTTTCATAATGCTGAAATGAAAAATGCTATTTTAATATAGCAATAACAATAATAATAATACTCCTGCTTTTGTTATGACTCCTTAGCTAAGCTGAAAAAAAAAAAGCGCTGTATGGCTGAATTGTTTTTTTTCATACTATGTTATTTACTGCAATCTTAATGTTGTCTGGCATTTAAATTCTATTGTCATACTTTGCTAATCTCATTTCTAAATGTATTTATGGTACTTAGACTTGCTGTCCCTCATTTCTCTCTTTCTTCACCTTTTTTTCTGCATTCTGTTCTTTTTTTTCTGCTTCCGACTGCCCTGCTTCAAGGTGGCAAGCATGCTCGAGAGATGTTCTATATTCTACAGACAGCTTGTGGGCAGAACTGTTCAACAGAAGGTACCCTTAGTGCAAACACATTTGCTAAAATACAACTATCCAGGCTGCCTTTTATTTTTGCAAGTTCTTTGAGACAATTTGTATTACATCTTTCATAAGTGCCTGTGACAGGATGCGATGCGACACATGGATGTGCTGCGTTTCTTTCTATGACAGCTTTTACCGTATTTCTGTCCAATTATTATCATTTTATTCACGGATTTTCCACAGTTTATCACAAATAATTAATTCAAACTTTTCACAGTCCGGTGCCATCCATTTAACTGTGAAACAGAATGGGATGCATCAACATATGGGTTACAAATGGAGCCACCAAAAGTTTGTCTTGAATGCAAGCTGAAATAGAGAAATGTGTTTTGGTGTGAGATTTCAACCACAAAATTGCCTCACATAAAATTGCTTGTAAAAATAGGGAGAGAGAAATATACTTAGCAAAGAGGAGGAGAAGCCGTAGAAGTCATGGTCTTAAAATTGCAGGGAAATGCCACTAAGGATGTAGCTGCCAAAAGCAAGGAGTGGAGGATCTCACTTGTTTGCGGTGGAGAAACAGGAATCAATGTTCCCAAGCACTTATTTCCCGCTTCTGCTGATGATTCAGTTATGTAATTTAAAATAACTTATTTAACATATCCAAAATGAGACTTTCCCCAGCAGCACGATGACCCTGCAAAGTTATTGTGCTGCTTAATATTTGCAGATACTTGCATGTAATGTTTGTATACATTTGGATGTAATGCACCTTGTCTGCAGAAAGTGGTATTATTTAAATGAAGGTTTATAAAGCAAATACTATATCAAGGAAACAAAAAGCCTTTGCCACAGACTTAGTGGAAAGGGTGCATCAGCAGTATTTCTTTAGAGAGATTGAGCCTGGCTCTCATTTCAGCATAGCTATTTGTGGATGGGTTTAGCCAACAGGAAGGACAAGCACCACAAAAGAAAGGGTCTGTCGAGTCATTTTCATCCACCTTTTGTTGCCAATGCATGCAGATGAAAGACAGAAGCAGCAACATTTCCTCTTTGAATTTGTAGCACAGTTTCCAATGTGCCAGCCACATTAAAATTAAACCCAGAGGTATTATCATGTTCTAGGGTTCCTGCTAGCCCCTGGGGAAGGACAGCATGTGTTTCCTATGATTTTTTTCCCTTTCCCTTGGTTGTTTCAGTATGCTACACGCAATTGATTAGCTAATGTTTACATTCCCTTTCTCTCCCTTACTGACCCTAACTTTCCTCCCAGGTGGAATCCATCTTTATTGATGTTATTGACCCTTTTTCCCATTTAAACCTTTTGCTGAACTCCTCTGCCTTTTGCAGCCTTTTGGTCCTTTCTTTGGCAAATTCACCGCCTCTCATTAAAATGCTGCCTGAGTTAAGCACTGAGAGAAGCCCCCGCTCTTCTGCTGTGTTCTTGCAATCTAGCAACACCTTACAATAATATTTCATTTTTTGTTTACCAAACAGAGATGATGGGGAGAACATTATGGAATTTAAGCCTTAATTTGTCATTTAACGTGACCTTTATGGCTAAAGTAGTTCAAATGGTTTAGAAGAAGGTCTTTGCTATTTAAACAACCCTGATGGTTTTCCTATAGGCTGTAGCTCCTGATGCTGCAAGATCCTGCATCACTGCAAAGGGTCATGGGGACAGAGCTTCCTTAGACTTAATGAAAAATAGGTGACCCTGACCATCCAGTTCAGTACTGTTACCATATGACTGTTGAAATTAAATGTCACTGCTGCTATAAATAATAGCACTAGCAACAGCACCCATTTCCACAATAGGAATAGCCAGCAGAAGGCATGCAGAAGACCCTGTTGTTCCAGATGCTTTGCATACAAGGTGCAAAGACAAAACCCACCCCGAGAGGTTTACAGACAGAGCACTCCATATTTAGATTATCTTTGCTGCCATTAGTCAGTGTCCGTATCCAAAACACTTTTTCTCCTTGTTCCTCAGTATCATCATGTGGAAAAAAAAGATGTTGATACTTTCCTTTTGAGGGAACGTTGAGGTCTAGTGCTGAAACCCGCAATGAAAGACATGGGTTATTACTAGGAGTTAGCTGTCGTTCATGGAAAGCTGTATGGGACTGCTGATGCAAGAGATGGTTTCAGTGCTGCTGTAAAACCTAGACCTGATCCTGCTCCATCTGGTAATTTGTGATTTTGGACCTCTGTTCAGAGTTCACAGTAATGTCAACAAAAGCCCTGAAGGCTTATGTAGATGTATAGTTTAATATAGAGTTTGTGGCTTGACCTTTATGTTTATGACCTTTTCAAACTGAATGGGCATTGGAATTCCAGAGGACCTCTTTTTTAATGCATAACATGAACTTTCTCACAGAAAAAAAAAAAAAAAAAGAAAGAAAAAAAAAGGAGGGAGGGTGGATGGAGTTTGGTTTTGCAGTATTCTGTCTGCCTAACTTCAGCATCTAATTTGCACCTACATTACATATGCTTTAAATAGCTGTTCAAGGTTCTTGAGTTAATCAGCTCCAAGAGAGAAAAGTGCCTTGCAGGCAGGGAGATCATCTCTCCTCCATGGACTAGAGAGGAACAGGATGCTTACCTGTTTGTTTAATTGGGAACGGTTGAGATGTCATACCTGGTTTCTGTTTTCAGACTGCATTCAACGCCATTCTCAGTTCATGCAGATCCCACAATGTGAAAGACATGATCATAGGTTGTTTCGGTTGTGTTAAATTTATTCAGTCATTTATGAGAAAATAATAACTCCCAAGTAAGTCAGAGATCTTTATTTCTCCCAGGTAAATTGAACCCTCTCTGTCTCTTCCCTTGTTAGTGGTGGGAATGGTGTGATGACTACTTTGACACCGGAGCTAAGCTGCATGGTGCTAGTCTTTGCTTAAGTAGCATGTTGCACAACATCTCTCTGATTCTCTAAACAGACTTCCCTCTATCTTTCCTTCTTCCCCCAGCCTATGCCTTTATAAGAGCAGTCAAACTTTAAAAGCACATCGGAACTTTTTATCAAGGGTGTTTAAATGGCAATAATTTTAATATCTATTAATTTTAATTAATTGTCCATTTAATTCACAGTGCTGCAAATTTTAATTCATGTCAAAAGCATGTAGCTCCCTAGCTTCCTTTGAATTATCTTCTCTGAGAAACTATCTAAAGTGCCTTTCTGATTTCTTTTCTGCTTTTTATGCCCTTACGTTCAGCTTCTTAGCAGCAAACCCAAGGCTTTGACTCTCCTTACAATAGTTTCATCTGAAAATTCAGAGTCTGCATTATTTTCTTCTTCTTAGCATGATACAGTACATAAAAGAATAAATATTTGCATGTTGTATTAATAATATTTATTATGTTACGATTAACAAAAATCTGTAGTTGAATTTGTATTTACTGAGGCAGTCAGTAAGTTTATTTCACCTTTTCTGAAAACAGAAAAATTGGAAACTTTGACTTTGCTTCTTTTCCTGAAAATCCTATAGAAACTTTAGACTCACCTTTGAGTTTTAGGGTGAATTCATTTTCTGCATTTTCCTCTGATTCTCTGCTCAGAGCAATGTGAGAATTATAGCAATTGGCCTGTTTTATCATTACTGTCATTGGTGGTGTTAGTTTACTTTGGGGCAAGACAAGTAAGAATCTTCTCTGCCCTGAGAAAATGTGATTTAGAGGACTATTCTCTAAATTAGACCATCTGCTGTATATCTCTTCTCCACTCTGTCGTGGCATGGTAGGCCAAATGAGACTTGTGTGAGTATCTCAGTATATCCTGGCTTTATTAAGTTTGAACACGGAGCATGTATGCTCTTTGCTATCTGGCAGTGAAGGAAGACTCCTGCCAGGTTTTAGCTGTATTTGATTTGGGGATGTCCTCCAGGGTTCAATGGGATCCATGTTTGCGTCTAAGACTGAACAAGTCTGATTCTCCACAGCCATCAGATATTTCTGAGATGTGTATTCAATCCCACTCTTCTGGATCGTTCCACTGGAAAAAAGGGAAAAGGCCCTCACGCGGGACTCATTTGCCTACAAGTCCTCCAGATTTGCTGATGTGTTTTCTTCTCAGAGAAGAAAATCTTTTCTCACAGCAGCATAATCCCATCTTAAACTGTGTATCAGCAGCTGATAGGAACATAGGGAAGCTCAGCATCTTCCCAAAAAGGAACCCCATCTAGGAAAAGGACTGCAAAAAAACCTCATTGCTTGCAGCAAATGCAATAATAAAAATACAAGCAGAATATGTTGGGGGGTTGGGGGGTGGGGGGGGGAATGAACCTACCACACTGGAGTTCAAAAGGGACAGAATTGAAGAACCCACATTCTGTGGAAATGCCAGATCTGCAGTGTGTCTTGCCTTAGGCAAATTCTACATCTGACCTCTAGAAATCCCTTTTAGCAGTTCGGGAAGTTTTCCTTGGCCTGTCCATTGCACCAAATGAGCAGTAAGCTTTACATAAGAAGATCCTCTCCCGTCAGTCATGTGAGGTTCAGTGAGCTGCTTTTTTTTTTTTTTTTTAAACAATCTTTTTTATTAAAAGGAAAATTATTCATTCCAAAGCATATGGGACTTTTGTCAGAAGAAAAATATGTTCAGAGTGACTATGAAGCCAAGAAGCAAGCTGAGAACCAAGGTAACACTCCAGATTCAGCCAGAAAATGTAACCAAGGCTACTCTGTACCAAAAACATAACCCATGGTCTGTTCGCTCAGAGGTGTCTTGGTTCAATTTCCTGAGATCTGCTTCTTGACCATACTGTAGCATCTGTTAAACTGAAAATTAGGGCTGTGCTAGAAAGGTCTCACGAAGCTGTAGTGAGGGTCAACAAATTAGTTCTTTTGTACCAGGGGCTGTTTCTGCAGCTATCCCAAGTTTGATAACAGCTGGAATTGGCTAGAGTTATATTGGGAAATCCTATATAAACTGCAACACACTTTCTGATAGCATAAAAAAGCCCCTAGTTGTGGAAATATAATGCTTCCAGGGCTTATGCAAGAGCATAAAGATCAGTCTCAAGAAATTAAGGGTGGAAATAATCTCAACTTTAAGTGTCCAAACTGTAGACATAACTGTCTGTGCTAGGTGTCTTCGGGAATCTTATCAGTCAATTAGAGCAAAAAAGCACTTTCTGGATTAATTTATATCATCCAAACATGATAAGTCTTCTCATCCCAAGATGGCATTAAAAGTAGGTGTGGACTTTTCATTATATCCCACTCTGATAAGAGTATTTTAAGGGATGTCTTTAATCTGTATTGAAGATGTATCAGCATATCAGCATTGCCTCTTAGCCTGCAATGGTATTACAAACAACAGCTAATCCACATCGCTCTGAGGTCATTCGGTGTTAAAATGCTTTCTCAGGACAACCTGTCTAGTCGATTTGCCACTTCAATCACCTTGCCTTTTTTATTGTTGATTCTCCCAAAATGCTCCAGGAACTCATAATGTGTTATCTTCATTTGAAATATTTCTTTCTTAATGCAATTGCAAGCACATTAGCAAAGACAGCTTCTACATATCTTGTGTTTGAAAGCAGGTTTTAGTCGACAATGAAAAGGAAAGCATGTGCCGTATGTTGGAAAATTGAATAAGCAATAAAAATTCACATGAATAAAACTGAGCAGCTGAACAAAATTTCATCATCCTTAGCCCCCTTTCATCCTAAGATTGTGATCAGAGAAAATATTAAATGGCCGATAGTAACATTGGTAAAACCGATACTGCGGGAGCTTACAGCACTGCTGATGAGCTCACTTCAGAAGGGTTGGTAGTTACCCAGCAGCAAGCTTTCAAAAAAGCACCTCAAGTACACCAGAAATGTGTGAAGCTGACACCTCCTCAGCTGCCACCTCCTACGGGCTCAGTCCTCCGACCTCCACGTGAGCACCTTCAGAAGGAAGTGGTTTCACGTGGGCTTCCCAGAATAGTTCAACTGCAGGAGTTTTTAAGAGAAAAGCCCTGTTTGTTTTCACACAACTGTTCTCTCTCTCCATGCCCCTCCAACACCCGTCTTTCAAATATAATTGTGTTGGGTGCTTCTCTGGGTGCTTCATAGTAGGCCTTGCATAGACTTAACACGTTTATAAGACTCTTACAGTTCAGCATTTACACCTAATTCATTAATTATTGTTCAGTGCTTAAGTGCAATTTCAGAAGCGTTCTTCATATGAGGAGCTGTTTTGAGAGTGTATGAAGGCTGAGGAGCAGTGCAAAGCATTTCCAGACTGCCTCTAGTACTCCAGATGAGAGGCAAGACCGAATATCTCAGGCAATATTCCCAGAAGTTCAGCCATCTGAGTGGATCTTCATTGTCAACAGCTGACCACGGTCTGTTAAAATGTACTAGACTGAATAAGGAATAAATCAAATTTTCACTCCAAAAGATATTATAATCACAAATCTCACAGCAGGATGTTCTCTGATTCATCTCTGTCTCAGTCTTTGATGCAGTTTCTGCCTTGTTTAATAGAAAAATGAATCAATGTAAAATCAAGTGCACTGTCTGGTTGCTTACTGGTGTAGACTACAGTGGGGTAGCTAGCAACCAAGATTTGTTTGTTTGTCACTAGACCATTTTGGAAGATGTGAATACCATATAAAAAAATCATATGACGGATTCAGTTCTTATTTTAGGGGAAGAATATACTGCACTTAATGAAAATGTCTTGAAGAAGATGGTGTGTTTGCAATACACTGCATAGTGTCCTGCAAACCCAGCTCTAAGCCAACAGAGGAAGGACATTTAAAACATTTATTGCTAATCCTTCCATGTTGCTTCTTGGAAGTTTTATAGGCAGTGTTTCTTTGGAAGTGTATGTCAGTTGATAGCATGTAATTTTTGATTGCTCATTAAGATGGTTATTAAGCATCTTGAAGTATAAGCTTTCATTTTGTTTTCATGGTTATCAGTATGAAACATTCTCTTTGTGAAGTGCCTGCTGTCCCAAGGCTAGCTTCATTTCAGCAGAGATTTCCTTGCTAGAATCTCAAACTCTCTTCTTCAAAGGAGGCTTTTTTTTCAGAGTTCATTTTCATGGTGTGATTTTTCTCAAGTAAATCAATTTAAAACATTAAATGGGAGATGACATCATTTTCTTCCAGATTAACTTTAAAAAAAAAAAAAAAAAAAAAATCCCAGAAACCAAACACTGAAGATACGATCAATGTCCAAATACCTTGGTATTGCTTAAATGTCAAGAACAATTATGCTTTTTTTTCTAGTGTCAAATAGCATTAAATATATATATATCAATGGAGAAAAATATATTATTTGGGCTTGCAGAAAGAGGTTAGGGAATAAGCGATGTTTTTATCCACCATAAATCACAGCAGATCCAGTGTCAGCGTTTTCCTGGAGAACCACGACTGCATCTGTTAGGCTCAGAGCTGTGTATATGTACCTGTATATATATTCAGCACAGAGAAGTCTGATGGCACGTCTGAAACGACAACGTTTGGATCATTTCAGTGGGCAGATGTTCACCAATTCTTCCTTTCCTTTGCGTAGCTCACCTGTGCTCTTATTCCTCTTTCCTCCTTCTCCCTCTCCCTGAATGGTATTCAAGGCAGATATGGACAGGGCAGAGCTTCTTCTAGTTTACACTTCCTTTGCAATAGCCTGTGCGAGAGGTAGAGAGAACTGAGGGTTTCTTCACATTAAGGAAATCACAGGCTGTGATTTCACTGTGATTCCTCCTAATTTTCAACTTCTTGGAGCACCAAAACCTTTTTTATCTCCTTAAATGTGCGACTGTTGCTGAGAATAATGCTGGTTGTTAGTCTGCAAACCATGCAGATGCAAGACTTGATGGTAGAGCAGGGAAGACTGTCTTCTTCACTTCTCTGTCCCCAGCCCTAAAATGAGAGCCATTTTGTGATAATACACCAGACATTCAAATAGCTGTCTCTCTATACATATTGCACGAGAGCTAAGTCAATGGAATGGATGTTTTCTAGATTGGATCTAATCCCAAGAGGTTTGAGCAGCTCTTACACAAGTCTTGTAACCATTGAGGTTTGAAAACCGTTTCTGCTTTGTAGAGCTGGGTTGTCAGAGGCTGTAGCTAGTGGCATTGTGTCGCTGTGTGATAAATATACCTTAAGAGTTCATTTGTCAGCAGTGTTGTGTTCTACCTCTGCCTGTTCCCAGCCTCCAAAAATTTCAGACTCAACTCATAATAAATTCCTTTTTATAGATGAGTGAGTAAGAAGCAGCTTAGCAGCAAGGAGTGCATGCTTTACTTCTGAGCAAAATTAGCGGTTTTAATTTATAAAATATAGCTGTGGCTGAGAAATCCTGTAACCCTTTAATCTCAAATTATTTATGGCTTTCTCTTACTTTTTAATAGATTTTTTTCTTCTTTTTCCTTTTGTTCTTTCACCTGAGACTCAAGAGGGTTTTTCTACTGCTGCATCACTCAGTGTGTGACAGGATAAGGGGATAGTAGTTTCAGAACAGTGCTTTGTGAGGGTTTTTTAATGGAAAGAAATTTATGATGTGTATCCTGTCAGATCTATTTAAATAATTCCTATAAGACTAGTAGAATTTGACCTTTGCTGCCAGTAATTATCATTGTCCTTGAAATTAACATAACAAATCTCTATTTGCATTTTTTAAATTGATTATAATTGTAATTTTTAAAGACTCAGTTGACTGTCTTTGCACCCACAAGCATCAGTGAGAATTTCCTGAAAATAAAATTCACAGAATAAAACCCTCTTAAAATGATTTTTATACAAAAAGATAATTGTGCTTGTTCATTATCCAAACTACAAGGGCACACGTCTCACAGACTTATAGCCATTTCATTCTTTTTTATAGACTCAGTTATGGTTCACTTAAATATACTGCTAGATATTTTTTTTCTTGCAGTGCATTTTAATGATATCTGCTTTCCAATATACAAACAGTGCTTTGAAATATAAATGAGTTATGAACAAAGAAGTATTGGTAGAAGTACTGTGTATGCTAAGGCAAGCTGTTAAGATGGAGTCCAGTAAACAGATATGCCCGTTTCTAGGAGCATTTTCAATGGAAATTTTCAAGAGATGCCTAATCTAATTGTGTTTTTGTGCAACAATTAGGAGGGAATTACGATAGCTCTTTCGACGCGGAGAAGGGAGTGGGCACTATTGTCATTGCAAAGCCCTTGGATGCAGAGCAGAGGTCAATATATAATATGTCTGTGGAGGTCACCGATGGAACAAACATTGCCACGACTCAGGTAGAATATCACATTCCTTTCTTGGCAAGTTTTTCATTTGTTAATGGAACATATATGTTATAAAAATTAATAATTTTGCCATTCAAATAAGACCTCATCCTTTGAGACACCGTTAACTAATGGAGGGGATATTTTTCAGAGCCCTTCCATCTGGTTGTAAAGAATTGGCTGTTGAAGGTTTCAAAGCGTAGTTTCTCCTTTTGTCCTCATCATGCTCACATGAAAGTAATTTGCCTTCCTTCAGCTGAGGGAGTCCCTGTCACAGGCGGCGAAGCTTAGATTTTGACAATTGTATCAGCCCGTAATGGTCCAAAATACAATAGTGCTTCTGTGGTGTTGGGGAATATTGCTATTGATTGTGTTAAATGGAGTTTATACCTCTCATCCTCCCAAGACCCAAATGTGGGACACAGGATCAATTGTTCAGAGAAGAAATGGTTCAGAGGATAAACTTAAAATTCAAAGGATCTCTTCTGTAGTGTCACTTCCCACGATTACATTGTCTTCTGGGGAACAGCCCCAGTGAACACTTGAAAACCAGACTTGCTTATCAGTCTCGATGCCTTTCAGCAATTAAAAAGTCAGGTCAGATAAATGTGAAGGGTTGGGAAAATGCTGTCTCTGACACATCCTTGTCAGAAAGACCCTGGTGCTCAGCCTGGGTATCTGTTCAGTGGAAACCAGTCTGGAGTCGGGACGTGGCCAGGGTCATGGCACAGGGACAGGGACTCTGCTGTCCAGGTGGCACCAGGGAGACTCAAAAGAGCAAAATCTTTCAGTACGAGGTGGAGTTGTGGGGTATGGATTAGCTAGGGCCTAAAATCCTACATCTGAATTCCTGCCCAAGTGTAAACTGTGCCTATAGCCTGGGTATCATTTGTCACATAGGGAAAAATACATACTGGTAGAGGACACTTTTGTGCAGCCTCAAAACCCAGATTAAATGAGATTTATAGAGGAAACAAAAAAAAAAAATTGGGTTTCTGATGTTATTTGCTTCTTTATAATGCAGAAGGAAGGCCTGAATATTTTGTATATTTGCATACATGCATGCACAGGCAGATGCTTCTGTTTTACCCTGCTTTTTTGCTTAAACGGTTCAGATGTAAATCTGTATTCACTGAGTCACAACACCAACTTCCCTAAGAGGCTGTTAAATCCTTGAGTGCTTTCTCAATCTGAATTCCTGTTTATAACCAGCCCTAAAATCTCTGTCTAAGTATCCTTATCTGATAATTTCTCCTGATAGCCCACTCTTGATAAGTAAACATCAGTTGATAGTAAGTTTGGTGGTAGGAAATCTGCTATTTTTCCTGTTAGTTTCAGTAATTAATTGCACCTCTGCTAAAAACATCCCTTATTTTTAACTTGATTATATCTACCCTGTATTCCCTGTTATGCCTTTCTCTGCTTGATTAAAGAGCTCTTTAAAAACCAGTATTTTCTTCCCAGGAAGGCACTTACTCAGAATAGTCAAATCACCTCCCAGCCCTCTGGTAGACAAGTGAAGGAGAATGACTAACCTCTTTATGTTCCATTTCCACAAGGCATTTTCTTCAGTCCTTGAGTAGTTTTTTGTTTTGGTTTGGTTTTTTTTTTTTAATCTTGGTGACACTCTCAGTCCACATTTCAGAAATGTGGTATCAAATCCCTAACATGACTCTTTTTTCTTACAAACATTTCAGCCTAACAAATACTAAAAAGCAGAGGGAATGTCAAACACACTGGATACAAATAATTTCTCTTCTCATGGATATTATGTTTATTGTTTTTGCTGCATTTGATTTTGCAAATTGACCCCTATGACAATCCTCAAAACCTATTTTAATGAAAACCCTACATTTTTAATTAAAACATATGGTAAAAACATATTTCAGTAAAGCTGTTGCATTCTAAGAGAAGCCAAACCATTCTTGGTAACAGTGATGTGACCTATTTAAAAGTGTAAGATAGTAATTTAAGATTACAATAGTATAACATAAGATAATAATTGGTGGCTACAGACCCTTCTTTCCTCCACCTCCTTCTCTCCATGTGGATACTGTTTAAGTATTTAATTGTGGCCCAGACAACATCTGAGAATGCGTTTCTTTTGGTCTTCACAACAGAGATTTCAAAATGATCATTATCTCAAAGCTGCCAGAATTGTGGCCTGCCTAATTATCTCTCCTGTTTACAAAACTTTCATACTGTACTTTGGAGCCTTTGGCTGCCTTATTCATCTTTGTTTCCTGGTAGAGCAATAAAAAACCCAAAACCTGGTGGGTTAAGTAAAATATGTCATAGAAAGAGTCAAAAAAGCTTCTGCTGATGGCTTTCACTGGCCTAGTTATGAGTTTTGATAACATGAGGTTGTAAGTATTTTGTATCATATACACAGTACCACCTGCATTTTTAACTATAGCTGCAGGAAGGTATGGTAGAAGAGGAAGTGGGTGGAAAGCAAATGTGTAAATTCATCCCCTTGCATAACAATAAAATAATATAAAGCCCCTCTCAAAGTGCAATGGTTTATTGTGAAACAGCTGATCATCACCATGCCAAATGGAACAGTCTTGCTTTTCATTCCACCCCACCTGTTGCCCTTTATCTCTTCCTGGCCTTTTGTCTGTTACACAGTTGGAGGTGATAAAATGCAGCATTAAAATGCCAAAGATTTTTGCTTCAGTAACATGATCCCTGGCACAGACTTGCAGAAGTTTCTTCAGCAGTTTTCCTGCATGCCTTAAACTCCGATAAACTGTTCACTTCCTTCATGCCTTACTGTGCACATGGTTCACTACTGTAGCATGAGCAGAAGGAAATAATTTTGATTTAAAAGTTACATCTGTTATATTAATAGTTCGCTGTTGTGAAAAGAGGCTAAAAGAACATAAGGAATATTTTTTAAAAAATTGAAAAATCATGAACTTCCTTTGTAACCGAAAGCCTGTTCGGTTGGGGCATGATCAGGATTTCAAAAAAGAAAACAATGTCCCAAGTGAGAACCAAAGCACCAGGACCTGTTGAACCACTGCCACTTACTGTGCTGCCCATCCAGCTGAGCCCCAGACATCCCAGCAGCACAGCCAAGATGGGCAGGAATGGAGGGGGCAAAAGACGAAGAAATGTTGACTCACTTGATTTATATATTTGGAGAGTGGGTATAAAGCTTCTGTCATGTTGATTAAGTTCTAGGAAGGGTAAGTCTCCTCACTTAGTTAGGGAGAGCTTTTAGTTTTTTCCCTTAGCTTAATTCATCATTGCTCAAGGCCATGCAGTAATTTATTAAAGGCTGAAGGCGTACGTTGGCTCTAAATCCCCTTGAAACGCGATTCCTGCAGCTGCCGGGAGAGCTGTTGGCCTTGGGGAGGGGATGGGGCTTCTGCATCCTGCACGCTGGAGAGAGCCGGAACAGCAGTGCCAGGCAGTGACCCTGCTCCTCGCCACGCCACCGCCTGCCTTCACGCTGGGAAAGGGTCATTTGCCCTTACCTGAGCAGAGAGAGGACTCTCCCAGCAAGAAATCAGTGTGACACAGGAATAGCATTTATTTCTTTCTTTGTAGTGCATATTGTTGAGTTTTGCTAAAATGCCCACAGAAGTACAGTACAGTGGGGAACAATCATCCAAGTGATGATTATTTTTCACTTTTATTGAGAATTTTGTACTAGCGGATGATTATGTTTTTAGAAACAGAGTCCTGGAGTCACGGTGTTACATGAAAAAGACAGTTTTACTTCTTGCTTATTTTCTTGCTTTCTCCTTTCTCATTGTCCTAACTGCTATGAGAAAGATGCTTTAAAGTATGAAGGCTCATGCTTCCAAGCTAGGAGGCAAACAGTGCCCTGGTTTCACTTACTGCAAAACCATCTCACTATTTCCCAGTAGAGTGGACACTCAGAGGGGAACATACAGTTCCCTCCAAACAGTTTTTTTTAGATCAATACATGGTCGCTTGTCACACCTTCAGCTGGAGCCAACCAGGCTGGAAGAGCAGACAGGAGAAGTTACTGCTCATTGCCCCTTTCTGTCTCTCCTTGAAGAAGGTTATGGACTTTTATTCCTTCTTCTTCTCAGGATTGACTTTGAGCTGCAAGTTTCAGGACACCAAACTTGGTGTCACCTTTCAGACGACACCTTTTCTTTATGAGATTGTGTCTTAACAAACAGGAGGTGATCGATCATCCTGAGGAAGGGTGATTCTTTTAACTGAATGGTGGAGAGCTTTTCTTAGAGGGTCATGGCCAAAATGGAGATAAGACATTAGAGTCTGTCAGAATAGGTTCTGGGCTGTGGATTCTTCTAGGACAGGCAAGAAGACATGGGGTGTCAATTCAATTTTTCACTTTTGCTCGGTCAAACATTTCCTCCAAACTAGAGCCAACCCAGTCCTTGATTTTTTTTTTTTTCTCTCCCATCCAGCAATCTCAGCACTGCATTGCCTGGGGAAACAAAGACTTTTTTTCCCCATTTTAACATAACACAAGGGGCACGGTAAAGTATAAATAACAGGCCACTGAGGTTGGTAGGGAAGCTGTTTGCATTTTTATGTTAGGGCTGGGGTTTGAAGGAGAGAAAACCTTGTCAGGAAGCAGCAAAGAGAACTGTGTGGTAACACTGTTTAAAGTAATATTAAATCAAAATAGGTTTTCAAAACCCATACAAAAGCGTAACCTGAGTTTAAGCAATTCAGGCACTTAATAGGTTGTACTACAACACTGTGCCCAGACCAAGCAATTAGCCAAGCAGATTCTTCCAGCTTCAAATGTCTCTAAAGCAGCTCCTGGCATTTATCCAGTTTTCACTCAAATATGTTAGTGCCTAAACCGAAGGTATTTGTGATGGGCAACATTAAAAACAGCTTTGGAGAGACTTCCTGCATTAGGTTTTGTCCTGCTTTGGTTTAATTGTATTTCTCTAGGCCTTTCACTTACCATTTTGAATACCAAGTCTTTGCTAATGCACTCAGTGTTACTTTGCCTAATTTGTAGGCTTCGAGGCCTGTGAATCCTTTATTTGAATCTTGCTTTAACTGTGGGAAATAGGAAGTGAACAGGGAGAAGCAAATCTTTCATTGCAAGGCACTTGTTCGGACTATAAATTAGGCTCTGCACAATGGCAGCAGAAGGAGGCAAGCCTGCCTTTCTGGAGCCCGCGACAGGCTGGAAAAGATACGAGCTTTCAAGGATAACCAGGCAGAGACTGCTTTGCTGCATGTTTGCTTTATGAGCATGGAAAAAAGACTTGCAGCTAATGTTTGTCTATGAAAAGTGGTTTAGTCAGTAACCTTGCACAGTCCTCAACAAAGAGGAATCCCTACTTGGCAGCAAACAAATAGTAAATATTTCCATTCATCACCTTTCAGAGATGTATTGGGAAACTTTTAAAGCCTGTTTGATTTTACACAATGGATATTGTCACAGCTTAACACCGCAGGCCCCTACACAGTAATAAAGGATATTTATGCAACACAGTTCATTCTTGACATATCTCCTGTTTGGAAATAAATGTGAAGAAAGTGTTAAATGACACGTACGCTGTGAGTCTTTGAGTCACTTCAGTAGGATAACTCTTGACTTTGGGTGAAAGATGTGCTACAGGCAGGCAGAAGCTTAAGGCTTCAGGGAGCAGAGTGCTGTCCCTTTTGAAGTCAATGGGAAATTTGCCAGTCAGACCAAGATTTTATGCCTAAATTTGGCAGTCGTTAAATGAATTTGAGTAACTTTCCTCATATTAACAATCTGGTGGCATTCGGCTTACTCAGCTTCACATATGTTTGTAGGATCAGGTTTTCTGTGATCCTGGTGTTCATGTCAGTGTAATATTGTCCATTATTAAAGGAAAAGATTGCCCTCTCAAGTAACGCCTTCCTAGAAGTCATCCTGCTGGAGCAGGAAATCTTCTGCATGGGAAGGTGGCATTTTAGGGTGATCTAGTAGAAGGGAGGTGGCTCAAAAATAAACCTAAAATATCTTCCCCAGCTTTGCCACTGCACTTCTCATGTGGCTTTGGTAAGTCTTTCAACCTTGCTGCAAGGTAGTGTTTTCCTGGGCAAAGGATGGGGAGAATAATTGTTGTTTGGTCCTCAAAAATGTTGTAAGGATTCAAGGACTAGTATCTATTTAAAATGGCACTTAATTTACAGTTTATTTTACCTGGTTTTGTTTCAAGTAGCTCCCAAGACAGTTAAATTTTTAAAAAACGTAAAAGATTTACATTTTCTCCTTTTCTGTAGCTTGTGGTTTTAACAGAGCTATGTATAATCACTATTCCTATATATAATCTAACTTTCCTTTGTTGCAAAGAAAATCCACCCCCCCTGTGGTAAAGGAGAGACTGTAATGTTAAAATTACAGTTCACTCTTGGGGATTTTGAGGGACAGCTGACAAAAATTAGAAGTACTCTTAACTGCTTTAATAGAAGAAATTGTGACTCAATAATGACCTCTTTATTCATTAGCATCTCTAACCCACCGCCTTCCATCTCCAGATGGAAGTGGCTGTTGAAATGCAGAGTATGTAATAAATAATGTGTATTTCAATGTGGATCACTTGACAAATGATTAAAATACTGTCATCTCTGGGGAGGAAGATGCCTGCCACTTAAACAGGCACTTGATCAGTTTTACAGTAGATAAGAAGTGATAGAAAAAAAAGTTAAAAGGAAGAAGTTATTTTCTGGGAACTATCAAAGCAATTTCACGTGCATAGTTCCCTTTAATTTTGATGACCAACCACAGTGAATGAGGACCTCAATTTTTTTATGTTTTTTCCCCCTCCCTGCCTCCCACTGCCTGAGCACTGTCATAGTCCATATCTATGTTTCAGGGAATTAGCTTATACTTTTCTCAGTGTGAAGAAATGCTGCTTTGTGAATCCACACTATAATTTCCGTAGTCTCATGGCTTACCCTTGGTCTCTGATGCTGATCCAGTCCCATCCCGTTTAGTTTATGCAGTCTGGTGAAGGCATAAATCACGGAGCGGTGGCTTGCACAGTCACAGTGGAAGCTTTGTGGTGGTTAAAGCTTTATGCCCTCCTCTGCTTTCCCAATTTTCCAGTGATCCCAAAATGCATTAGATGTAATGGAAAGTCAACCCCATCATGGGGATGATCACACACCATGCAAACAGAACAGCATATCACTGCTGTAGCGGTACCTTTAAGACACGTTGGTGTTCATATGTATTTTTTTTGGTACACAAGCTTGAGCTTGCACACAGCAATGTTAAAAACAAGTTCACGGATACGAGCCTGTCCCTCACATGGCAGCTTACTTGTTCAAGGTGGACCATGCTGTGCTACCATCAGCAGAATCAAACACTCTTGGTATTGGCAGTTGAATCCATTTGACAAGTTTTTACTTCTCTGTTAAGCTATCTAAAATGATACATAACAAAGTTTTTGGGCCACTAATTAAAAGTAAAATAAATTGTGTTGTTGTCTGCTTTAACAATACCACAGTAAAATGATCCATCCATGTTACAGTGGTACCTGGCAAGGACTGACAGTATTAAAACTGCTTGAGAAGATGCCTTTAAGTATTAAACACTGGTAATCAAATTATTCCCAACTCATATAGCTTCAGTGTCTCTTCCTCCCACTAACAAAAGTGGTTCAGCACTGGCTTTGTGTCGCATTAGAGCTGATGTCTTTCATTTTATCCTTGGGCTTTCTTTCATATATTACAACTCATTTCTTCACGTATTTTTCAGATATGGATTTGGCTTTTTTTTCCCTTAGTCAGGTCAGAAACATGCCTTGATATATTGTATAGCAACAGCAACAACAACAACAAAAAAGCTAAGTAACTCTTCATCATTATTATAGGCCCAGCAATGTATATTTCCCCCCAGTTTTATTGCTATCTGTCCAAGATAGGACTTTGTTTCAGCTTTGCCCTGCTTCACTCTGGCGTACCATAATCTGGTGAAAATTAAATCATATGGAATGTGCAATTGAAGTCCTATGCCATTTAACTTACAGAGCATTTTATTTCAGCTGTCCTTTAAACAGTTCCCAGGCTAGTTCATTATGACTGCTGCTCACAATTGCTCAGGTTCCTTCTGGTAATGTGTTCTGCAAACTCTTCCACATATCATGGAAATCTAAAGTTTCATTTCTCTCTGAGGCCAACATCTGTTTGTGCAATATTGCAGTAAAAGTATAACCATATTTTTCTTCTCTTAAGAAAGTCTGGGTGAACAGGGCTTGATCAAGCAAAGTAATAAAATATTTGCTTAAAAAAGAGCAAAGTACTTTTCAGAACAGCAAAGAAAATGTCGTGAGGGATGGGTCAAGACTCCTAGTCTTAGGGAAGAGGCTCTTCCCTATGCTTAGGTGCGTGGCTTTTCCCATGTCTTTCATTGGACTATTTCTTATTTCAAAGCCTTTGAATAAGAAGACTGTTCCATTTCACTCACTGTAAAATTAGGTGTGTTCTTTCACAAGCATATTCTGTAAACGATACTTGTTGTTTCCAGTACTGAAAAAGAGGCAACCCTTTGCATTTCATCTTTCAGTGTTATGTAGTTTGTCACGGGTTTTGCTGCCACACTGCCCGAAGTAATCTATAGTATACAAAGTCTGGAAAGCAAATTTTCTCCAGGGAGTGACTCCTCCAATGGTGGAAAACACAAAACCCCATCAGAACCACACACACATAATATTTGAAAGGCAAATCTTGGGAAATAGTGATTCTTATTAGTTACCAGGGTCAGCTTGTGATTTATTGCAAAGTGTGTAATAGGTGGCAACAACAGCATCCTGGTGGCCTGCTCCCTCTCCAAGCTTCTCTAGGGATCATTACTAAGGTTTGAAAGATAAACTTGAAGCAAATGGCACAGCATTCATTCACAGTTTCAGTAGAAGTCCTACTGTTCATAAACTGTAACAGAAGGGAGGCACATAGGTGTTCAAGGGGAAAGTGAATTAGTTGGGAATAAAGGCAACCATGACTGGCAAAGAAAGTGCAAGGATGAAACCATAAAAAATAATCCTTCCTGTCACCAGTGCCCTGAGATACCTGCCCTTGGTGGTGTGTATTGATCTGTGTGGGGTGGGCTTGTGTGGTCGTGTGGTCATGTCTCCTGTTGTCACCTCATCAAGTGTCACTGTTCTAACACAGCCTAAGGTGTAATGGTAGCTTGAAGTCTCCACTTCTGTCATGGTTTGACGTTGCTGGTATTTATGTCCCAATGCAATATATTGGGCAGAAGACAACACGGGACTTAGCTGAATTGTGATTGTGTAAAGCAGATTTAAGTAACAGGAAAAGGATTATTTTATAGCCTTATTAACAGTGAAGGGGAAAGGAAATCCCATAACAGCTCTGGAAGTCTCTTGTAAACAGAACAGTTACAAGCGACAACAGAACCCTTCCAATGACCATTGTAGGAATACTTTCCAATCTATAGATGCTGAAAATATGGACTTCTTTGTCAGGCTCTGAGTAGGTCTTATAATTAGGAACATTTTGCCTCCGAAGTCATATCCTTACAATTTCTTTTGATC
Source organism: Pterocles gutturalis (assembly GCF_000699245.1). Lineage (NCBI taxonomy): Eukaryota > Metazoa > Chordata > Aves > Pterocliformes > Pteroclidae > Pterocles > Pterocles gutturalis. The sequence goes on from NW_010118174.1 coordinate 20,500, forward strand.
TGAACAGTAAGCATTTACTATTAAATGATGTTTCTCAGTCGCAACGTAACATCATCAGCCATCTAAGGTAAATTACATTTCTCTAGGTGCCTATTCAGTAATCTGACTGGACCTCCATAACTCCAGTTGTTTTTCTTTTATTAACTGTAGGTTCTTATCAAAGTGTTGGATAACAACGATAATGGCCCAGAATTCTCTCAGCCAAGTTACGATGTCACCATTTCAGAGGACATCCTCCCTGATACTGAAATTCTGCAAATTGAAGCTATAGACAGAGATGAAAAGCATAAATTGAGCTACACTATTCACAGCAGCATCGATACAGTCAGCATGAGAAAATTCAGAATTGATCCCAGCACTGGGGTACTCTATACTGCTGAGAGATTAGACCATGAAGCTCAAGATAAGCACATCCTAAATGTCATGGTAAGAATGCAATATTCACTTGGCTCAGAACACAATCACTGCTGCTTCAGGTGCATATGTGCCTTACCCTTTGCATGGGCAAAGGACTTTCAGTGCAGTAAGTAGTCATTAATTTCATCTTGCCTGCCCTGCTGTGTATTTATTTTACATTTTTTTATTTGGTCTTTTTGGGAAACTTATTGTGAATTCATGGTATATAATGTGATATGATTTGCTATCTCAAGGGAGAGCAAAGAGGAAATTATTTAATCTCTTGGCATCTGGTCCCCTCACTCCAGATAATTTTCGGAGTTTCTGAAGAGAGGCTGAAGGTTATTTGAGAAGTTATTCACAGGGAGATAACTGCTTTCTTGCCATAAAGAATGCTACAACGTTTCTGAAACAAGCCTTTTTTATAGTAGACTTGTACAGACTTATTTCAGTAGAAAAGCTGTTGATGCACAAAATAGTTTTCAGCTACATTGACAAATGTTTGGGTGCACAAAAAAAAATAATTACTGTTTTTTGATCAATGTGCCTAAATTACAGAGCATGTCTGTCTGTTTTGAAGTGCAAGTTGTATATTATGGACTGGAGGTTAATTTAAAAAGGATATGCATTAGTTTAAACATTGTAGTCTGCTACTTTCTTTAATCACTTAAGACTCCTGCAAAGAGATCTTTGAAGGAACAGCTCATGACGTCTTAGATATGGGCCATCTCTGGGTGGGGAGCCAGAAATCAGAGAGCTGCTGTTGAGGTCCAGCAAGCAGGAGTTGAGCAGTGTCTCAGCTCACAGTGTGATGTGCTGCAAGTCCTTTGGTGAGTGGGTGAAGAAATCAGTGTCAACTGAAGCACAGAGACATGGCTGATAGAGGTCATTTCCCAGTGGTTATGTTTAATCCACACAACAGGGGGTTTGTTCTGTTTATGGAGAACTTTTGGGGATTGTGTTGGCAGGATTATCAGTGTAGCAGTGCTGAGATCTTTAGTACGGGGTTAAGAGAGGTGTGATAAATGATACCTGTGTTTGGAGTGCTCAGCACTTCTTAAAGTTATTTCTACTCTCTTGTTTACTATTGGTATCATCATCTTCAAAAAGATATCCTAAAGATATCCTAAAAATGAATTTAAGATGTCATGTGGTTGCCACTTCAAAAATCCATGTCTTCATGGTTAATTGCCATGAATTTTTTCACAAGAGAAAAAAAAAAGTATCTAAGCTCTTTCTGTTCCACTATGTCTCTCGCATGTGAATATGTTTTAGACTGTAAGTTCTTTGGGACAAATGGATTTTTTAATTACTTTGTTTTAAACAGAACTGAAAGTATTATTAGCATTCAGATGACTAGTATTTCTGAAGTTTTGATAGAAGGATATTAAGATGTGTATTATGCACTTGTTCTATAGGTCCGAGATCAAGAATTCCCTTATAGAAGAAATCTGGCCAGAGTCATCATAAATGTGGAAGACTCCAATGACCACAGTCCGTACTTTACCAGCCCATTGTATGAAGCCTCAGTGTTTGAATCAGCAGCAGTTGGATCAGCAGTCTTGCAGGTCACAGCTTTGGACAAAGACAAAGGAGAAAATGCAGAACTTATCTACAGCATTGAAGCAGGTTAGGACAGATGATGAAAATGTAGCATCGTGATTCACACTATGCACGGAGTAGTGCTGTGATGGTGACACACAAGTCAGCTTCTTCTCCTGTAGGGCTGGGCAAGTGAGACACCTTCTTGTTGGTTGTTTTTTTTTTTTTTTATTTTGAAGCTACTATACCTAAAACCTGTCAGAACAGAATCTCATTTACATTCGCTAAGCAGCTATAGAGCCTTTTATCTCTAAATCACTGGTTCAAAACCATCACAGAAGATAGTTACTGAAAGCTACAGCAAATGACTTGTTTTCAGGTTGCTGGCTTCAGTCTAGTACGCAGTGGATCCTCCATAAACAAATGCCACCACAGCTGGTACGTCCTGGAATTTTTGCTAATATTTGGGTCAGAGGAGAATGGTGACTAACACCAGGGCTACGCTAAAAACTTCTGTCAGCAGAGCCACAGCATTTTAATGGCACAAGGTCTCTTGAAACTGAGGGGAGGCACGCTGGTACCAGATTAAAATTGCTTTTGCTGTTGAATTCTGGATATTTGCATTCACCACATAATCTGTAGCAGCAAAAGCATTTCTCTGCTGGTGCAACAGCATGGTCATGAGAAATTCGCATTATCTCTGCCACACGTGCAAGTGAATGTAACTTTCTTTGGCTCATATAGAGCTGAAGTTTAGGTTATATATAATCTCCAAGATAAACTGTTAACATATATACAAGAGGGGTGCCTGGAAAAATGAGAGAAGGAAGTAGAAATTTGTAACCCTTGGATTTTTTTATGTTTCATTTCTACTTTTTTTTAGTAATATGAAGCTTCACATTGTAATAATAGCAAAACTTGAAACCTACATTGACCTAAAAAGAAGTCTTATATTCTGCAGATTGTCCCCATATTAATCAGATCACAAGCCTTTCCCAACATTAGGCTCTGATCCTACAGGACCATTATTTATCCCTATATTATTATAAAGACTTGTCACTAGGATGGCTTACATCAGTTAGGAACAGGCTAAATAACAAAAATAAGTAATGAAATATCTACTCCTTCTCATATTGATTTAACTTCATATAGCTCAAGCTCACACCTTAAATTAAGCTGATGTAACCTGAAGTTAAGAGAAGACCCAAGGAACTTTTTTCTGTCATTACTCTGTATACTCTGTGGAAGTAGAGTTAAGCAAACCAAGAGGTAAAATATTTTTGCAGCTATAAGTGCTGAATTTAGACCCCTCTGATCCTACAAAGATCTTAGCACTACAAAACAAATATTTCCTTTATGCACTTCATTTGGTCTTACCATTTATTTCTCAGTATTCTCCAGTGGCCTTTAAGTTACATCAGGGAAAATTTTGCACATGACCAGACAGGACAACATTGTGCCTTACAGAGCAAACTCTGAGCAGACCAGATCAGGTTATTGGGACAATGTTTTCCAAGGCTGTTCCCAGCTTTTTCTTGACAACTTATTACTGTTATGGACTCCAACCTATAGGTGCCACCACAATATAAAGAGCATCCTGACATACTAGGATTATGGGTCCCATACACTGGTAATAGAATCATACATGATGCAGACAGAAAAATATGATGATTAGAAAGAGTGCTTTAGCAATTGGATGGTCCTTTTTAGTCTGCATGTTTTCCTCTTTTCTGGAGGCTCTCTCTTCCATTACAGCCTGTTTCTGTTTCATCATGAGCTCTCCCTGCTCTGTCAGACTTCAAACTTCCATTTACTGTAGGCCATGCACTCCTCCAGTTTCATTATCCACAGATATTCCAATCCCAGATGCATCAAAATTCTGTCTTCTGCTGCTGTAGTTTTGATCATCTATAAAATCTGATGTTGAGATACTAATTTTAACTGCAGCATTCAGATTGGACACAGCCCTTTCTTTCAGGGGAATTACTTATATCACCTTACATGTGAAGAGAGGAATTAGTAAAGAAAGTAGCCTTTGGGTAATTTCGTAAGAAATTCCCAAAGGAGAAGAACTAGCTCTGGCCTTACATGAGGCAGTCAGTAGCTAAAAATTATTTGTATTAGCAAGCACTGACAAAATAACTGCAGAAGCATTTGCAGTGTCTGCAAATATGACAGATACTGTGATCTTTATGAGAATTTGTAGCTCTGGCAGAATCTCAGCTCTGCAGTGGATATCACAATTTTTGTTTTAGCTAGTAGAGTAAACTTTACTGATCTGAAGGGATGGATATAAATAGAAAGCCACTATCAGTATTGAACTACATACAGTAGTATGTAGCTTAAATTAGCTTCCAAGCCCCAGAATTTACAACGGAGAGTGAATCACATCTTAAAAATTGTTCATGTTAACGCACTTCATTTAGGATTCCATGTATTTGGTGTTCCAGCTACAGTTTTCACATTTACTGCTGTGTGCACAGCATCTGTAACAATCACCATTAAAAGAAAATCTCGTTTATCACCAGTTACCTGAGACATATTTCTCTCCAGGTCATAATAGATGCTTGACTCTAGATTGCAAGGAGTTCTAGATTTTAAAGTGTAAGTTACAATAGCAGGGACATGTTGTAATCATTGGAATAGCTGTAACTCAGTACATGCTGTTTGTATTTTGAATCAAATTCATAAAAAAAGACTGTATGCATATATATGCCATACACATATGCAGCATCCTATACTTTAAGCAGGCACTCAAGGAACAAGCAAAATATGGATTGCCTAATAAAGGTGATCTCTAATTACAGAGTAAAGGTACAAATCAAAAGTTTTGAATCTGTCTTTCTAAAGAAGAGGTTGGCAAAAAGATCCAAACTCACTGTTTTCACCTTTATGCAACCAGCGATATCCCTGCTCTCATGTTACAACAGACATTTCATGACATTTTCTGCTAAATCTCATTCGTCTAGATTTGGCCTCCTCAGAGATCATGCAATAAATCTTTATGCCACAAGATACTTGAAAGTCTTTTCTGTGCTATTTGTTTTGTTTTATTTTTCTAAATGCCACTTTAACCTTTTTATATTCAGTTCTAAGAGTCTTGAACCACTGTAATCTTCTCTGCAGTTGCTTAATATCCCTTTCAATTAAGAGCCCGAGTTGTTATCTATTTGTCATGTAATTGGCTCGTTAGCCTCTGATCTCGTTTCTTTGCCTTAGGTGTACATGTATTTGACTAATTCCCACAATTTAGGGATGCTTTTTCCTACTTCAGTAGGAGTAACGTACATGCAGCACTTGCTCAGATGTTGATACTTAGAATCAAGATATAGATAGCAGCACCTGAGTTTCTGAAGGTTTGAACACCTGTACCATCTACTGAGATGCCTGATTTTCAGAAATGAAGGCTGGAAGGGCCTTTAGAATTACTATATGTTGGGGTTTTTTTTCAATAACTGCCTTTAACAAATTGCAGCTAATTGCTCCTAAATTATCATTAAGTGTGTTGTATTTAATTTCTAATTTGCTTCTAATATTTGTGTTTTAGGAAATACGGGAAACACATTCAAGATTGAACCTGTTTTAGGGATCATTACATTACTGAAGGAGCCAGACTTAACCACAATGGGACAGTTTGTTTTGTCAGTTAAAGTGACTGATCAAGGTTCTCCACCACTGTCTGCAACAGCAATTGTGCGAATATCTGTGACAATGGCAGATAACTCCCACCCAAAGTTCACTCTCAAAGAATACCAAGCAGAGGTTAATGAAAATGTGGATATTGGTACTTCTGTCATCTCTCTCTCTGCGATAAGTCAGTCCACGTTAGTTTATGAGGTTAAAGATGGGAATGTGGATGGTGTCTTTACTATAAACCCCTATTCTGGAGTGATCACCAGTCAAAAGGCCCTTGATTACGAACGTGCTTCCTTCTATCAGCTCATTGTACAGGCAATGAATATGGCAGGCATGGCATCAAATGCCACTGTTACCATTCAGATTGTTGATGAAAATGATAACCCACCCGTTTTTCTCTTCTCTCAGTACTCAGGCAGCATAAGCGAAGCTGCTCCTGTAAATAGCATAGTCCGGAGTGCAAATAACAGTCCCCTCGTGATACGTGCCACTGATGCTGACAGCAACCAGAATGCTTTGCTTGTCTACCAGATTGTTGAGTCTACTGCAAAGAAGTATTTCACAGTAGATTCCAGCACAGGTGCAATAAGAACAATTGCAAATTTGGATCATGAAACAATAGCCCACTTCCACTTCCATGTGCATGTCAGAGACAGTGGGAATCCCCAGCTTACAGCAGAGAGCCCAGTTGAAGTGACCATTGAGGTAACTGATGTCAATGACAACCCACCAGTCTTCAGCCAGGCCGTATTTGAGACAGTCTTGCTCCTGCCCACATATGTTGGTGTTGAGGTTCTCAAAGTCAAGGCTACAGACCCGGATTCAGAGATCCCTCCTGAACTAACATATAGTCTAATTGAAGGCAATATGGAACATTTTTTAATTGATTCAAGCACAGGGGTACTCACCATTAAAAACAATAGCCTCTCCAAAGACCATTATATGCTAATAGTAAGAGTATCTGATGGGAAATTTTATAGCACTGCTATGGTGACAATAATGGTAAAAGAAGCTATGGACAGTGGGCTCCATTTCACACAAAATTTTTATTCCACTTCTATCTCAGAAAACACCACCAATATTACAAAGATTGCTGTGGTGAATGCTGTTGGCAACCGCCTCAATGAGCCTTTGAAATACAGTATATTAAACCCAGGCAACAAATTTAAAATCAAATCCACCTCAGGAGTCATTCAGACAACTGGCATCCCCTTTGACCGAGAGGAACAAGAGCTGTATGAGTTGGTGGTGGAAGCAAGCCGTGAACTAGATCACCTTCGTGTTGCTCGAGTGGTGGTGAGGGTTTACATTGAGGACATAAATGACAATGCTCCAGTTTTTGTAGGGCTTCCATACTATGCTGCTGTGCAAGTTGATGCTGAGCCTGGTACCCTGATATATCGAGTGACGGCTATTGATAAAGATAAGGGTGAAAATGGTGAGGTGTCATATCTTCTGAAGGAAGACTACGGACATTTTGAAATTGATAGAGGATCTGGTAGTGTCACTTTAAAAGAAGCCTTCAATTCTGATTTATCTAATATAGAATATTTGGTTGTCGTTCTTGCAAAAGATGGTGGTAACCCATCGTTGTCTGCTTTGGTAGAACTCCCCATTACCATTGTTAACAAAGCAATGCCTGTATTTGACAAGCCCTTCTATACAGCTTCCGTGAATGAAGATGTAGAAATGCACACACCAATTTTAAGCATAAATGCAACCAGTCCAGAAGGCCAGGGTATCATTTATATCATTGTTGATGGAGATCCCTACAACCAGTTTAATATCGACTTTGATACTGGAGTTCTGAGTGTCATCAGCCCACTGGACTATGAAATAAATTCTCTTTTCAAGTTGATGGTGCGAGCCAGTGATGCCCTCACTGGTGCTCGAGCTGAGGTCACTGTGGACGTGATCATTAATGATGTTAATGATAATCCTCCAGTTTTTGATCAGTCGGCTTACAATGCTACTTTGTCTGAAGCATCTTTGATCGGGACTCCTGTACTGCAAGTTGTTGCAATTGATGCTGACTCTGACAATAACAAGATTGTGCAATATCAGATAGTCCAGGACACCTTCAACAGCACAGACTACTTCCATATAGACAGCACCAGTGGCCTAATTCTGACAGCCCGGATGCTGGATCATGAACTCATACAGCAATGCAGCTTGAAAGTCAGAGCAACCGATAATGGGTTCCCACCACTAAGCAGTGAGGTTCTTGTTAGTATCTCAATAACAGATATGAATGACAACCCTCCAGTTTTTAACCAGTTAATATATGAATCATATGTGAGTGAACTGGCACCTCGGGGTCATTTTGTGACTTGCGTCCAAGCCTCAGATGCTGACAGCTCTGATTTTGACAGGCTGGAGTACAGCATCCTATCAGGAAATGATCGGACCAGTTTTATTATGGACAGCAAGAGTGGTGTTATCACCCTTTCCAACCATCGCAAGCAGAGAATGGAGCCAATGTACAGCCTAAATGTTTCTGTGTCAGATGGGCTGTTCACCAGCACAGCTCAGGTGCACATACAGATCCTTGGGGCCAACCTCTACAGCCCTGTGTTTGCACAGAGTGTTTATGTTGCAGAGGTTAGAGAAAACGCTGCTCCTGGAACGAAAGTAATCCATGTGAAGGCAACAGATGGGGATTCAGGTTTATATGGCCAGATAAGCTACTCCATAATAAATGACTTTGCCAAGGACCGATTTTTGATTGATAGCAATGGGCAGGTCCTGACAACTGAGAGGTTAGACCGGGAGAACCCACTGGAAAGTGATATCGGTATATTTTTGAGAGCCCTCGATGGAGGTGGCAGGACTACCTTTTGCACTGTGAGAGTGATAGTAGTGGATGAGAATGACAATGCTCCTCAATTTATGACGGTCGAATACAGAGCAAGTGTCAAAGCAGATGTTGGGAAAGGTTATTTGGTGACCCAAGTGCAAGCAGTAGATCCAGATGATGGAGCCAATTCCAGAATTACCTATTCTCTGTATAGTGAAGCCTCCGTTTCAGTAGCTGATCTGCTTGAAATAGATCCAGACAATGGGTGGATGGTCACCAAGGGTAGCTTTAACCAGCTGAAAAACACAGTTCTGTCTTTCTTTGTCAAAGCAGTTGATGGTGGCATTCCGGTAAAGCATTCCCTCATTCCCGTCTACATCCATGTTTTACCCCCAGAAACTATTTTGCCTTCCTTTTCTCAACCCCAGTATTCTTTTACCATAGCAGAAGACACCCTCATAGGTAGTACCATTGACATTCTGCATGTTTTGCCTAATCAGGGTGCTGTGTATAGCACAGTTAATGGTGACCTGACTGAAAACAACAAAGAAGGGGTTTTCATCATAGAGCAAGACACGGGGCTCATGAAGCTGGATAAACGACTTGACCACGAGACAAATCCTGCTTTTCACTTCAAAGTTGCGGCCACCATTCAGTTAGACAGAGTAGATATTGTGTTGACTGTGGATGTGGAGGTTAAGGTGTTGGATGTAAATGACAACAAGCCCATGTTTGAAACAGCTAGTTATGATGCTATCATAATGGAAGGGATGCCTATAGGAACAAAACTTATGCAAGTTAAAGCAGTTGATGCAGACTCGAGTGCAAATGGGCAGGTCACCTATACACTTGCAGTGGAATCGGAGCTGGAGAAGATCAAAGAAGCGTTCACTATTGACAGTAACAGTGGCTGGATCAGCACGCTGAAGGATCTGGACCATGAAAAAGATCCTGTTTTCACCTTTGCAGTGGTGGCCTCAGATCTGGGGGAAGCTTTATCTTTGTCATCAACCACCTTGGTCTCAGTGACTGTGACAGATATAAATGATAATGCACCCATCTTTGAGCATGAAGTGTACAGAGGGTCAGTGAAGGAGAGTGACCCTCCAGGAGAAGTTGTGGCTGTTCTTAGCACCTGGGATGAAGACACGTCTGATGTCAATCGGCAGGTTAGCTACCATATTACAGGTAAGAAACAACTTGCATGCATTCTTCCCAAAACCAGCTTTACTGGACAACTGTGCATGTGTCCAGTTTTAGTTTTTTAGCAGGGTTTCAGCTAAATTATAGGTGTGAATCAGACAATTGCATCTCTCTTTGATTTTTTTTCTTTTTAATTTGGACAGAATTTGCAGCAAGTAGCAAAGCTGAAAAGAGGGAAAGGGAGTGTGTGTGTGTGTCTGGGTTATTCTCTCTCTAATTTCCAAGATTAATGCTTCATGATTTGCTGCAGGGCAATGTAGTGTGACCCATCAACCCATCATAACTGATGTGTCAGCTTGGAAACCATCATGACTTAATGTTTCAACCAAGGGAAGAAGAACATTTTATTCTTAAGGAGAAAATCCTTACATTTCCAAGCGTGTAATTTTCTTTAAATAGCATTTTCTTTTCAAGATAGGAAAGTGCATGCAGGAGCCACTTTGAAATACCACTTTTTATTGGGGGCAGGGGAGGGGGAAGGAATTAATTTTACATTGGAAGGAGTGGGGGGATGCCATTTCTTATCAGCACAGATTTCTGTCCAGGGAAATAGTAATCCACTTAGAAGCACTGGTTAGCTGCCATGCATTGTTATATACAGCATAAGGCAATTTTGATTACATTACTAACATATTTTTCAAAGCCTGGTAACATTGCTCTTTCCTACTGTGCTATATTTTTTATCATTCTTTTCTCCTAGATACAGACTGGCTTTTGTTATGAGTGATGGAGTGCTGCAGTTATTTTTCTGCCTACAACTTACATTGTCCAATACGTTTTGTTAGGGAACAACTTTGTCACTCCCCCCAACCTTCACAATCCAAGAGCTAATATTAATTACCTAGTAACAACCAGATTTTTTAATAAATTCACATTTTTTTTCTCACTGGATAGGATTAAAATTACACAAGACTTCATGTAGGAAGCAGGCTATGGGCAAAAATTACTTAACTAATGGCATAGCAGTTTGTGTATTTTGCTCTGGAGGATAAGACTCCTACCCCTTGGAAATGACTGTGGGATGGTGTGTAGGGAGAAGTGTGATACTCCATTTAGCCATAGTTTGCCTGTGTTACACATCAGTAGTAGCATAATTTTCAAAGCAACCAGAAATTCATTTTGACCATTTACTTGGAAGTCTGGATTCAGTTTAAAGGTTTGCAAAGACTGTGTGTTTATAGTGTGATGTGTTGTAGGATACAAGGAGTGGTTGAGGGAACTGGGGTTGTTTAGTCTAGAGAAGAGGAGGCTGAGAGGAGACCTTATCACTCTCTACAACTACCTGAAAGGAGGTTGTAGTGAGGTGGGTGCTGGCCTCTTCTCTAAAGTAACAAGTGATAGGACAAGAGGAAATGGCCTCAAGTTGTGCCAGGGGAGGTTTAGGCTGGATATTAGAAAAAATTTCTTCACTGAAAGAGTGGTCAGACATTGGAACAGGCTGCCCAGGGAAGTGGTGGAGTCACCATCCCTGGAGGTGTTCAAGAAACGTTCAGATGTGGTGCTTAGGGACATGGTTTAGTGAGTTAGGTGGTGTGGGCTGACGGTTGGACTTGATGATCCTTGAGGACTTTTCCAACCTTAATGATTCTGTGATTCTGTGATTCTGTTCTATGATATTTAAAGCAGAGGCAAAAACAGTCTTGTGGATAAAGCACAGGATTTGGAGGCTTTGGGCAAGGTGCATTAATTTTTGGTGCTTCAGTTCCCACATATGTAAAAGAAAATAAGTAGTGCCTCATCCTAGCGATTTTGTGATAATGTGTGATATTTTGTGATATTTGAAGGAGTTTGAGGATCCCAGTATAGAAAGTACTAAATCTAAAAGAAAGTACTAGGTGTAAACCCATCGTGTCTGAAAAAAATATATGTTAGTGATCATTGGCTGATGTACTGCTTTTCTCATTGTTCTGAAGTCTTTCAGTCATCTCTTGTAAAGAACTGTGCTTTTAGTTGCATAACAATATTTTCTTCATATCACTGTGCTGTTAATTTAGCAAAAACTGGACTTTTGAATAATAACTGTCACATGTGACTCAAAAATTATAGATCATATGGTACCTTAATTTCTATCACAGTTCAAAGTATGTCATATATTTTGCTGGTAGTTTAGTTTCTGAAAACATTCAATGTCAAAACCCAAAATTTGTCTAATGGCTACTGTACAATTGCTAAAGTGTATGAGCTCAGAAATTCCACTGTCTTTGAATGTATCTTTTGAATTTGGGAAAAGCACAAGGAGAAATTAGGTTCTTAATGTCAAAACATATTAAAGTACAGTTTAATGAACAAAATAGTCTATTCACACTTTACCTCAAGTTCAGCTCAGGAGCTGCACTTGAGTATTTCATGGAGTCAGATCAGCTGGCTGATTATTCAAATGCTGTGGCTTTCTGGAGGCATTTTGAGCCATAGAAGCTTCTGTGAATACAATAAACAGACTCTGAGGAAAAACAGAACACTCATAAAAAGGAAGAAGAAAACAAATAATGAGTCTGACATGTGGATCCACCAAAACCAGCTTTGTGCAAATGCACCTGGAGGAAAGTAGCACACAGAAGATACGTAGATGGAAAAAATCAGAATTTAGGAGATGAAAGAAATAAACATTCTGGGTCAGATGTGATCACTGAAGAGTCCTTTGCACTCTTTCGAGAAATAGAAATGCTTATTGCAGCCTTCTGGTCAACTTTGAAAAGGGGTAGATACATTCTGGTGGATAAATATATATCCTGTTTTGAACTCCTTCAGTTTAGTATTGGTTTCAGTTATTACTGACAAGTAGTTGCCATTTTCAAATCCACCTTCACCTGCATCTGATAGTGGGGAAAAAAATTTGCACTTACCCTTTGTTATTTGTAGGCTGATAGCAGCTGGAGATGCACACGAAGAAAAAAAACACTATATATAAATCTTAATAAAAAATCAATAGGAAGTGCAGATGACATAAATGCACTTAGGGAGCACAGTAGTTTTTTCTTTTGAAGGCTCATTTGAGGTCATTGCCTATATCATTTGAAGCAGTTTGGCTAAAACCAGGGCCCTGCTGATGTTTAGCCAGGATGTTTAGCCAGCTTAGACTCAGCCAGATATTACTGAGATTTAACAGTGGTAAACTAGGAAAAGCCACCAGAAAAATGTCAGTTGCTAAGATTTCAGTATTGTAAAGTGTTATGTGTTCTCAGCAATGTTAATGTGGCTCCATCAGGCACATAAATCTAAGGACAGACAATAGTCTTTAGGCTCGGTTCAGCTGAATACAAAGAAGATGAACAGTGTGTTTTGGAAGAACTGGTATTATACACAGCGGGTTTTGCTGGGTTGATTGCCCAGTATGAGCAAAGTCATGGGGTTTTTTTAATTTTTTTTTTATATTTGAGATCCTGGAGTTCTGGAGAAATGGATGTTTGTTTGGGGAGGACTTGTGCAGCAGGCTGAAGAACAGTGTCTGCAATTTTATGATAGTAAAGCTAAGAGGATTGGGTTTATCATTTCGGCAGCTTAGGAAACATGCAACATCTTAAATGGAGTGGAGGATAAACTTATTGATTTTAAGTGATGCAAATGCCTAGCGTTCCAATTGGGAACTGAAGGTATCAAAATAACATAAATGTAAGAGTTAAACTAAATAAATAAGTTAGTAAATATTCAGTTCCTCCTTCCAGATCAGGATATTGCAGTGAAAACTGATACTGTTGGCTTCTAGTTTTCAGTTCCCTTTTAGCCATTATAATTCCCTCTGTGTGTGCTTTAGTAATGATGTGTGTCAGGATTTGTTTATTTTGGATCACTGTGTCTCTGAATTTCATTTGTATCTGGCTGTTTTCTTTTTTTACTTAAACTTGAGCTTGATTTGGCTTTGTACTATTTGCTGACTAGGGAGGGAGGAAGCGCATTATTTAAACTTGAAGTAACAAAAGATAAAAGATAATGCTGAGTCTTTTAGCCTCGAAGCCTTTCTAAAAAGTTACTGGAGTGTTTTTTGTAGCTGGCACTTCAGTGTTGTGACATTCAAAGTAGAACATAAGAAAACTGCCAAAAGATTTTAAAGAATCCATTAATACATGTAGTCAGGAGGCTTCCGTTTAGAAAAACTACATTATTCAGAGCGAAAAACTAATTAATTAGAATGCCCCTAGGAAACTGAATCTGCTTACATATATTAGTGAAAAAGTTAATTAATCACTGCAGAATGAGATCTGCGTCAAGACTTATATATAAGTACTAGAAAATAGTTCCCTGGGCCACAGTGTGGATATTTTTGCCTTTCCTTTTTAAAGAATATTTCCTTGACAGTATTTTAGTGTTTACATCTCATTATTTCTGTTACACTTTGTAGTACAACTTCCACCCTTGTTTTCCATCAACAAAATATATAGCCAGTCCTGAAAAGAAAAAAAAAAAAAAAAGAAAGAAAGAAAGAAACAAACAAAAAGGTAGCACTAATGAAAAAGGCATGCAGGTAAACTGTTAGATGTTTGCTTCTTATTGCACAGGTTTCTTGGTCATTCAGGTTGATCCCTTTCTAGTGGAATAAAGAAAGGGGTAAAAGGGATCCCAAAGACATTTTTTCTATACATACTCCCCAAATTCCTATGTGTGATTTAAAAGCCATTCCATTAACAACAAAGCAATAGTGATTTTTAAATTGCTCCAAGCTAGTGTTGCTGCCAGTCATAAAAGCCACCAGCTGATTTTAATTAGATTTTACCTTTCCTCTTTTCTCAGCAATAGGATAACCATTCCTTGAATGTATTGCTTCATAGTTGGTCAAGACAGTTAATCACTTCCTTTTACAAAAGGACTAATATTCAGGAAAGCACTGATTGATATCACGAAGCTAAATAAGAATATTTAAGACCATCTTTATTAATGGTTTACAACATTAAAGTCACTGTGACAAGATTACAGCCTTTTATAAGGGAGAGTTAAGCTTTTTTATGCTGGTGTTGAGCAGAATAGAGATAATATAAAGTCAATCAGCAGGGGTCTACCTTCTTTGAAGTCACATTAAGACTCAAGTCAATGGACAGATTCTCATGGACTTGGATTGTGTTTGGATCTGGCCTGTAGTGTGCATCAACATACTGTGTAACCTTCTTTAGCAGAAATGTGTGTTTATGTCACACAACAGATTAAACAAGGTTTAACTGAGTCCTCTGATGATTATTCCAGACTCTTGTAGAAATCAGTGGGAAAATTGGGATCTGCTTGGTTTTGTGATGGAAAAAGGCAATTTTCTATCAACAAAAATTATATGTTTGATATTTAATTTTTGTACTCTGTATAATTAGGGGGCCTTTTATAACTATAATGCCTATCAGACTAATTTTATGGAAATCTCATCCATTAAAACATGTTTTTTTGACACAGATACAGCTATCGCAAATGGCGATGCTTAACAGGAAAGATTTGCTCAGACTGTCTCAACTGACTTCGTTTTCATATTAAATAGAAACCAGCCTATCTTGTCATTGGTAGCTAATGAAACAGGCATAGATTACAGCCTGTGACCTCTTTTCTGCTTTTTGATGTAGAAAGAAGGTATGAAATCTGCATTAGACTCTTTTCCTTGGTTTTAAGCTCAGTTTCAAGTTCATATCTTCTCTGTCTTGTTTTTTTTTTTTCCTAAGAAGATCCTTGGGAACTGACAGAATTGTGACACCAGAAGCAACAACAGTGATACCTAATTGCTTGACACAAGAGGCATCTCAAATAAATTCAGCCCTGGATTTTTTTTGAAATACTTATTGACTCAAACATTCAACACAAGTACTAGTGAGAATGGTTTAGAAACCTGGTCTTTCCTTTGAGCTTGGACAGATCCCATGACACATGTCAGGACTCTGAATCAAAGTTGTAAGCAAAAGTACACTAGCATGCTAGACATTCTTAATCCTGTACAAGAAAGAATAAGCATTCCCTTAATATTTTTATACCACTTTTATACATGAAAAACATGGGAAATGGTTCTCAGACTGCATTTCTGCATGGGACAGCACAGGACAAAGCTTAATAAGGTGGAGAAAGAGCTAGTAGCAAGTTAGCTGGAATTAAAGTTCACCCAGTGGAGCAGCATGCTGCTTTTTTTTATGTCCTCACTCAGTTTCTATAGCACATGAGTTTGCTATGAGTATAATACTCTACCCTAAATTATTACATGTGAAAATCTGTTTTTACAGACCAAGGTTATGTTAAACGCTGGGCGCAGAAGACTAGCTTTATTGATTTTGGCTGGGGTAGAACAAATTTTCTTTGTAGCAGCTGGTATGGTGCTAAGTTTTGGTTTTGTGACCAAAACAGCATTGGTAACTCAGGGATGTTTTAGCTATTGCTGAGCAGTGCTTACACAGCACCAAGGCCTTTTCTGCTTCTCACCCCACCCACCAGTGAGTAGGCTGGGGGTGCACGAAGAGTTGGGAGGGGACACAGCTGGGACAGCTGAGCCCAAATGACCAAAAGGATGTCCCATACTATACAACATCATGCTCAGCAATAAAAACTGGAGGAAGAAGGAGGAAGGGGGAGTTTTTGGAATGATGGTGTTTGTCTTCCCAAGAAACTGTTATGGGTGGTGCCATGAATTCCTTATTTTGCTTTCCTTATGCACACAGCTTTTACTTTACCTTTTAAACTGACTTTATCTCAACCCACAAATTTCTGCACTTTTACCCTTCCAATTCTCTCCCCATTCCTGCTGCAGGGGGAATGAGCGAACAGCTGTGTGGGGCTTAGTTGCCTACACAGGTTAAGCCACAAAACTGATTTAAAAGTTTGTACTGTCTGGCCTGACAGGGAGTTGAGATCAGGCGCAGGGAAAGGTGACTGAAGGTGGTTTCTTCATGGAGCAGGCAGGAGACTACCATTTCAGATGAAAGAGTAAATAATTGTTGGAAACATAAGCAACAACTGTGCCCGCCTTGGTCATTGTACCCTTCTGCATGTGAAATATCCTTCCTTCCGAGGATGTGGACCAAAACTTTTCCTCTCCCAAAACTTTCCCTCTCCCTACCTGCTTTTATCACCATGCAATTTAATGATGTGCAGGAGCAACACAGCCAGGTTTGGTGTCTGTGTTACGGCACGATAAAAAGCTGTTCCGCTTCATCTCCTGCAGTCCTTTCACTAGCTTTCACTCTCGGATACATTTGATCTAATTGTACTGCTTATCTTCCAACTGCTCCTCAAATGACCTCTTGTTAGGACTATTTAATACTAATGTGTCTTCCTGTGTCGTGTAAACTTTTTTTAAAACTAGAATTTTAATGAGCAGAAGAACGGCACAGCTGTATGATAAAGCTTTCATTAGAGGATTCCTTAATAGAACCCACTTCCAGTCCTTGATTGCATAATCAACAGCTAATGAAATTGTCTTGGTAACAAGAGCTACGGTGTATTACATCCTCTCCCGAGACTAAGTGGAAAGACAATTGTACCAGCCTGAGAGGACTATTGATTGTTCACAGTTTGAATTTGATTGCCCTTACGGGGAACTACACAAGAGATCATCTTCAGCTCTGCTAAATGGATTTTGTTTCTACTGAAAGTTATTGGTTCACTTTCATACAAGGCTTTTGGGGGGCAATAAACACAGGGAGCGTAATCTCATTACAGATTTCCTGAGTCTTGTGAGTTTGAAAGCACCGATCACTGTAAAACAAATGATGACTGCCTCATTCGGGTCCTCTGTGATGTGTCTGTGTGTTTAAACTAGATGGGAGCTCTGAAGGGATGCCCCAGCCCATTACGTGTTGCTTGTCTCGTTGCAGGAGGGAATCCCAAAGGGAAGTTTGCGCTGGGACTGGTTCAGAACGAGTGGAAGGTTTATGTTAAAAGGCCTCTAGATCGGGAAGAGCAAGACATTTATTATCTGAACATCACCGCCACGGATGGCCTCTTTGTAACCCAAGCTGCTGTGGAAGTGACTGTCACTGACGTTAATGATAATAATCCAGTTTGTGAACAGGTGAGTTAGCAATACCCATGGCATTCGACTGTTGTGTTGAAAGTGATGTTTTCCGTATGGGTGTCCCTACTATTTACAGGTATTCACAGGTGATGTCCATTTTCATCCTTAAGGTCTTAGTTGACGGATCTCGACTGATCTGGGAGAAAGCAGGATAAAGCAGTCCTGTGAAGCCAAGACAGAAGGATAATGGCGTGGTAAAGCTAGCAAAGGAGTCTTGTCCACGGTGGCCTTAGTTGGCTTTAGGAAAAACTAAGTGGTGTGAGATGGCACTGGGCAGCCACTCCTCCCCTGCAGAAAAAAAAAGTGCTTTCCCTTCACAATCAATGTGGAAATGTCTTTAATCTGGTTTAACTGCAGCCTTTCTGAACCTGATAGATGCCAAAGACCCAGTGGAAAAGGCAGAAGAATGTATCTTGCTCTCGTGTTTTCAGTCATGCATGCAACGTGGCCTCACCACAGCTTTCACAGTTCTAGCTGTCTCTTATTCTGTGGAAAGTCAATGTGGGGAACTGATATTACTGTAATAGAAAGGTCACAGTGAAAGAAAAGACACAATGAAACCCAGAGTTCCTTAATGGTACTGCTCACAGAGTCTTTTATATATATATATATCTGTATGTATATACTCACAAAATTCCCATCACTAGATTATCACTGATGGACCACTGTCATTGCAAGCACCACTCTGGGGAATCACAGTCTGTATCTCCCTCAAACACTGCTGAATGAAGTGATAAAATGAGTTGGTTTTGTTAGCACATCCATCAAAGTTTCCATTTCATGGGTGTTGATGAAACAAGTGGAAGACAGAAAATGAGATTGCATTTAACACCTAAGACGAGCCCTATTAAGAGTCACAATTTGGCATTGTTTTTGTGACACCTCAGAGCTTAACAGTGATTTGAATTTCTAGGAATGTGTTACATAAAGGAAAATTGTTTCCTTTATAGAAAGATACACTACAGAGAGTTAAAAAAAAAAAAAAAAAAAAAAAAAAAGATTGTGTAACAATTATGAAATACATTAAAGCATAGCTTACATTTCTGTTTTTGTCTCTAGGTTGCGTACACAGCACTGTTTCCTGAAGACATTCCATCAAACAAAGTCATTCTTAAAATCAGTGCTAAAGATGCTGACATCGGGTCCAATGGTGAAATTCGCTATTCTCTCTATGGTGCTGGGAACAATAAATTTTTCTTAGATCCAGAAAATGGTAAGATGACAACTGAATGTTTCTGAGTAGTCTTCTTAATCCCTCAACACCAGTGGGTGCTAGTTTCCTTAACTAGAGTTAGGTTACACTTGGTTATCAGCCAGTTGTTCCAGTTCTGGCAGACATGGATGACCACTTCTGAAGTGGTGGTGGTGGCAGGAGGGAGAAAGAGGGATGTCTTTGTTAGTCATGTTGAATGTTGTAGTCAGAACAATGGATCTGTTGTGTGGAACCCTTTTGTTTCCCTGCCAGACCTCAAGTCAGGGTTGCCCCGACCTAGGTGCAGGACCTTGCACTTGGCTTTGTTAAACCTCATGAGGTTCACATAAGCCCACTTCTCAAGCTTGTCCAGGTCCCTCTGGATGGCATCCTGTCCCTCAGGTGTGTCAACCACACCACTCAGCTTGGTGTTGTCTGCAAACTTGCTGAGAGTGCACTTAATCCCAGTCTATGCCATTGATTAAGATATTAAACAGTACTGATCCCAGTACGGACCCCTGAGGGACAACACTCATCACTGATCTCCATCCAGGCATTGAGCTGTTGACCACCACCCTCTGGATGCGACCATCCAACCAATTCCTCATCCACTGAACAGTCCATCCATCAAGTTCATATCTCTCTGATTTAGAGAGAAGAATGCTGTGAGGGACCTTGTGTCAAAGGCCTTACAGAAGTCCAAACAGATGACATCAGTAGCTCTTCCCTTGTCCACTGATGTAGTCACTCCATCATAGAAGGCCACTAGGGTGTTCAGCCAAGACTTGCCCTTGGTGAAGCCATGCTGGCTGTCTCTTATTGTCTCCCTGTTCTCGATCTGCCTGTCCTGGAGTCTTTGGTACAGACGAGTGAAAGATGCCAACATGGTCCTCCTTCACCGTCAGTCTTCGCTTCTTCCACCTTGACCTAGATATAATGGTATTTAGACCCAAAAGACATGCCTTTTATACACAGATTTTGGGGGAGAAAGGATATCAGTAATGAATCTGTAGGCACAGGGGAATGCTACAAAGGTCTGGAAAAAGATACTGATCTCTGCTAAGATCTAGATTTAATAAATAAATAAATAATAGATAAATAAATCATATTAAAAAAATAAATAAATAAAATCATTTTAGGAATTTGGTTTCCATAATGATAGACTAAGTCCTTCCCTGTGCAATGCCTCCTCCACCTGACTAGCATGAGGCAGCGCCTGCTATTGCTGTAGCGTTACTGATGGAAGAGGAGGTGTTTGGAGATCTGTGCAGTGTGTGGGAGGGGAAGTATTGCCCTCTTCAAGAACAAATTTTGTATTTAACTGCAAATTACACCCTTTACAAAATTAAAACTTATCTTCCGGCTAGTAGTGGCTGTTTGCTGATGTGGCAATGTTTGGCGGTTGTTTATCTGTGCAATGGAAAATGTATCACGGGTAAAGCTCTCACAGTCTTGAGTAAGATGGCTTTTTGTTGCTGTTAATGCTTATTGTGATTCCCGTCTATGTATGAGAATAGGAATTTTGTTTCAAACTAGATGCCAGAGGTATCTACAGGAATTCAGAGCTGGTTGGAGACTGTTTTCAGGGGAGAAGAGTGGGGAATGTTGATGTTATTTTTGAACGGTAGGACTAGAAAACGGTAGAGTTCATTATGGCTACTGCCATCAGATTCAGAATGTCTTTTGTGACTAGAAGTCTGAAAATCTCGAGAGTAACAAAAAGACAAACTTGGAAGAACATGGTGATGTTTATATGGGTGAAGTTGTAGGCTGCTGAAGTGGTTTGTCCTTCCTGCACTCATATTGGCAGCTCACTTTGTTGGGTAAGGAGGAGTGAGAAGTGACCCTGGTTTTCAATCCATTCATTGAAATAAGAAAGGCTGATTTTTCTTCTGTTTCCTATTGCTGTGTAATATGTGTTTTTGAGATACACTATGTAGAATTAGTGATGTTGCTACAGTAGTAATGATGGCTGCTGCTTTTAATCAATTTTAGGTGAGCTGAAATCCTTGGCCCCTCTCGACCGAGAGAAAATCCCTGTGTACAACTTGATTGCTCGAGCCACAGACGGTGGTGGCAGGTTTTGCCAATCAGAAATCCATCTTATTTTAGAAGATGTTAATGATAATCCACCAGTGTTTTCCTCCGATCACTACACCGCGTGCGTCTATGAGAATACAGCCACCAAAGCTTTATTAACAAGAGTCCAAGCCACTGATCCTGATGTCGGTAAGTGAATAACACTGAAAACAATAATTAATGTTCAGGAAAACCCTGTGGGTTGGTGGAATTGCAATACAGATGAATTTTTCTATTGCTGCCTTTCCTCATTCTTTCCTGCTTTTGCTTCTGCATCCTCCCTGTTCTTCCCTCTTCTGTTTCATTACGTCAAAATGCTCACAGCTGAGCTTGACATAATGGTGTTACAAACAGAAAAGCATTGCAGCAGCCACAAAAGCATGTAGTCTTTTGTTGTCTTGTTCGGGGATAGCTAAGTTTGAAGTACAGTGTTAGTTATGGGGGTAAATTCCACCTTTCTTCCTACAGCGGTCTCACCGCTTTTCTTTAGCCATGATTTTGAATACCCATGCCTCTATTTATGCAAGTAATATAATTATGTTCCATAGGGACCTACACCTGGTTAATCATAGCCTTTCTAGAATTTTATACTGCTATAACTCCCATTTGTTCCAGCTGGTTACCTTAGCATAAAACTATTGTTGTGCACTGTGAATGTACATTATCAATGTTCTGGTTATTTAACTGTGCATTCTTTTAAAGTATAATAGTTTGCTATATGAGGACCTTAACCTTGAAGTCTGCGGCCAATTATAAGTGTTTAAAGGGGTTTTTTGCATAACAAAGTGGTAAAACCTACCAAATATCAGATTTTTAATTTTTTTTAAGCTCATTCACTTCAGTTAGAATAAATAAAGCCCATAGTTTATTTTTCTTCCCATGGTTTTGGAGATGTTTTGTAAAAACTGTGGCCTGAATAGCTTCACATAAAAAACAGATCTTTCATTCAGTGAAAAAAATTTTCATGTTAAAATTTTTTGAAGTACGGTGCATAATGGAAGTCTCAGTTTTTACTACGGCTGATAATGTAAATATACAGGAATCAGTAAAGGAGCAGGAAGCATTCATTAATGTATCTGTGAAGAGCTTGCATTATATGCCTTGGTTGAAAAATCACAATTAAAATTATGTTACTGTCCTGCAGTGAAAAGCCAATTACTGGTAGTAAACTACTGAACAGTCTGACAACCCAATGTTGTTGTTCTCCACTGTTGTCTTAATTACCATTTTTCTCATAGGTGAGATGACATTCAAGAAGAGAGGGGAGACAGAAAGAATGCAAATAAAAATTGTCAATAAAAGTTCTTGCTAGGACCAACTTTACATAATAAATGGTTCACAAAAAAAAAAAAAAAAAAAACATGAGCTAATTGCTACATCTTCCTTTTGAAGCCAGATAAGTTAAAGGGAGGGATGCATGTAATGAATGAGAAGGGGCTATGTTCTTGCTTAATGATTAGACCTGAAAATCAAGCAAGGTACTGTATCATGTGAAAGTGTCTCTGGTCTCTAAAATGGATTTTTTTATTAATTACTGTTCTATTAGTTGACACTAAAATCACTTATTCCCTATTGCTGCATAAGGAATTAGTTCAGGTAGTGTAATATTCCCATCACAAAATAAAATGTACTATTGATATTCCTGATGGGCTACAATATTCCTGTAAGGTTTTGTGAGGCATTATCCTGAAAACATCAGTGGAGCCAGTAATCATTATACAAATCAGTTTTTAATATTCAGGAAACATCTTACAGTCAGTCTTAGAATTTGCCTGTTCTTCTGGTTTGGGCTTTGAAGAGCCATGTACTGTAAGGATAGGAGGATCAGTATAGAAGTCATTGAGATAAAACTTGAAAGAAGTCAATTTGTGGTCTGCAACTAAACACAATTTAACATAAAACTGAAAACATTTGTCGTCAGACACTGTTGGATAATTAAGACAATTTCCAATTAACAGGAAAATAGTGTTATATCTGCCTTGTGCCTTTGATATCTCTTGAAGTTCCTGAACTCATAATATACTGGTAAATTTCATTAATGGAACATAAATTGTTGTTTATTTTTTTTTGTAATTTGGATAAATGCTTAGAAACTAGCTCTACCAGCTGGATACACTGAAAGAGAGATGTGATTATTCTTCGCAATATTCAACAGAAGAAAATGGCTTTAACTCTTTAACTCCAGTAGCATGCAAGTTCATTTTACAGTGTCTCCATGCAGCTAGGTATCTTAAATGATTGCTTGAAGGAAAGAGAATATACATAGGTCCCTTTGTTAAGACATATTAATAACTTTAATATAAAACAATTCTTTCTCCCATTCTGCTTCCATTCAAATTTGTTAATATTTCCACAAGATAATATTTCCTGCTAACTCACAACCACCAGATTTGGAAATGTACAAACTCAGAAATGAAAGAGAAATGTGGTTTTAGGTTTTTAGAGACATTCACAGGGATCAGTGTTTTTTCCACCTCCCACTGTCTTCAAATCAAAGTGACAAATTACTCCATTCTGTTCAAATCTGAGCAAACTCATCAGACAACTACAATATCAGCCTGTCTTAAAGGAAGTATGGTCATGCTAGAGCAGTAACACTGAGAAAACCTACATGGGACTTTGTGGCAAGCATGACATTAAAAAACTGATAAACTTCAAAGCAGACCTGGAGCCCAAACCCGAGCTACAGGTGTATTCCCATTTCCAGTGCTGCTTGTGTTTTCTGCATGCATACAGTGTTGCGACCTTGCTCACAGAATACAAGAATGAATGACAGCATGGTCCAAGTTCAGCAGTGCTTTAAGTGATGGTTAAATCCTGCCTCACTTGCAGCTGCTTTGCCTTGCGAATAACCTCCATGCTCAGGCCTGTTTCTATGATGATTAATGGTGTAGTCTACCAAAGGCAGAAGCACTTACTGTACTAAATATGAACAGTGCGTCATCTGTCCTTCTGTAGTCCTCTTCATCACCACCAGGACATCAGCAGTTCTATGCCATCCACATATGCAGTCACTTTAGTGATTTCACTGACCTATTGATGTTTTTCTGGGTTTGTGATGAATATGGAGTTCTAATTTTGCTCAAAATGGGAATGACCTTGTCATCCAGCCCTGTCTTGCCTTCCACTGCTGTCTTCCAGCCTCTGCATTATCCTGTGGTTAAATCCATGGCTGGTACCTGCTCACGCAGGTCCTCCTTCATTCCTGGCACAACTAACCGATATAGGTGGACTGGGCTGTCTTGGAGCCAGCACCTTGTATTGCAGCCAATGTGCAGGAAAACACAGGCATGAAGGCAGACAGAAAATTGGCAGGAGTGGCCTTTATTTGGTTGCTCCCTGCAGTGCACGGACCTCCTTGCTCTGTCCTCAGCTGTCACTCACCCCACGCGTGTTCTCCAGCCCCAGGGCCCATGCAAGTGCATTGCATAGGAGGTGTGATGCCATGCAGCCTGCAAGGAGCCTGCTGGTACCCAGGTTATGGTCTGGCTAGCCAAATCTAGGAGTTTCTCAGGGACACAATTCAGACTGATCTGATTCTTCCTTGAATAGCCGTCACACCTCAAACATCAAAGGCCCACACATTCTTGCTTGCCCAGCTATTCTTCCCTAATTCTTTCCTCTGTTCTCGAGATTCTGTGTGCAGGTTTTTACATTTGTTTCCCTTTGATCTACTTTCTGTTCCCTGTTTCACGGATCTGCTCCCCAGGGCTTCAGGTTTTGTTTTTCACCTGATGAACTCTCCCAGCCCATTTCATGGCTGTAGTTAACAATGGCATGCATTAGGGAGTTGAGAGTGTTGTCACCCTGTTTTTTATCAACAGCTCCCCAGTTGTACCAATTGTCATGAACCCATTCTTCTGAGAAGCAGGGACTTGGATTCACTCCATGCCACCCTAAATAATCGGTGATACTACTTTCCATCCTGCTGACTACACCAGTTTGTCACGGAAGGAGTCAGAGTTAGTTATGCGCTTCGCGCTCGAGAGAGAAGCACTAATGTATTTTATTGATATAAAACAGGGAGTTAACGAAGTTCAAACGTTAATGCGACAGTGATGTAACAAGATTTGATGGCAAGGTACACTTAGTACCTTGCCATCAAATAGTACATAGTACTATTTACTGCGTATAGGACAGTGTCAGACAAACCTGTCAGGGAGACCCTCCTGTTGAGTCACAAGATGTAGAAAGGACCCCCTTCTCAGAGAGGAGTCTAGGTGAAGCTGGATCCAGTCCTGGTCCCATACTTGGTCAGTGGTTTATGTCTAAAGGATTATATATGCTGAATCAATCCTAGCATGCTGTTAGTCACTGACTGAGAATCTGTTGCAGCAAGGAATGTCTCAACTTTGAAGAGTAACCTTGAGAGGTGTCCCTACTCAAGGGGAGATCCTGGTGTGCAGCCCATTGCTGTGCAGGAGAGCTCAATGGGCTCTGGGCTGTCCATTATTTATAGAGTAAGTTGATTTATTTATAGTCATATTTGCATACTAGCCGTATTTTTGTTGGTGCATGCTCAGATAGCCCTCTGCTGTTGAGCAAGATAGCCCCTGGCTATTGTGTTGTTACCTGTCTCCTCAGAGTCCAATTTAAGCCAAACGCAGCCATCACGACTGGGTGTAGCCATCACGACTACTGGTGGTTGCTGCTTAAGCAGTGGAGTGGAGGGAGCACACCACTACACCCAGTCAGACAGTCCTCCTTTGCCAGCTGCCCTGTTCTTTGACATAGTTTTGTCCATGCCTTGTATTTGTCACAGTTCCCAGCAGG
>NW_010118174.1:46100-69020 GCF_000699245.1 Pterocles gutturalis
TTTTTGCAGCATGTGCAAATAGCAAATGAGTCAGGAAGGTCTCTCACTGTGGGCTGAAGATGAGGACCACAGGGTTGTGCATGGTGACAAGTCAGAGGTGAAGCACTTTGGACAGCCTTGCTAGAAACATATCTCCTGGCCTTATGGACACAAAGGTGTGATGCTGCAAGGTTCACACAGTTACAGAATGGTTGAGGTTGGATGGAACCTCTGGAAGGTCATCATGTCCAACCACCCTGCTCAAGCAGGGCCACCTACAGCAGGTTGTCTAGGACTGTGTCCAGATGGCATTTGGATATCTCTAAGGATGGAGATATTCCCTGAGCGCTGTGCAGCGTGGGCACCCCAGGGGCCCTTTGGGAATAACCCGTACTGTGGATACAGACACAAGCATAACATCCTTACCATGACCTGGCAGAGCAGTGCAGACAGGCAAAAAACCCACACTGCTGCCCTTTCTAACTGACAGTTCTTCCCAAGCTGGACAGAATTCCGAGAAGAAGGATTAATGATAGATGAGATTTTGCAGAAAGTGTAGTTCGGGGAAATATTCTCCCATATCTAGTAGCAGATTTAATAGCATTGAGTAATGCAACCTAGAAAAACAATAAGCAGTGTGTTACTTTTTTTCAAAGCATTTTCTCACTTTTGTGCATAGGATGCCCAGAGTTAGAAATGTCTCCCTGTTTCTGCAGGGCTCATAGCCTCACCCTAGAATGCAAAACAGTCTGAGATTTATTCATCAGTTCCAAAAAAACCCATCCAACTAGTTTGGGAGTTGAGAGATTTCAATGATGACCCTGGGTTTCTGTTCTACGTTCTCTGTATTTGAACCTTTGGTACTTAGGTGAGTGTGAGGCAATAAATGGGCATTGAAAGCCTGATTCAGGAATCCAGGATAAGACTTGAGGCTCTTTGATAGATAAGTTTATACAGCCAGGTTATACAGGTCAATTGTGGTTGAGTTTGTTTTTTATAAGATAAATATTACAAGATACTTTCCAGAGGATGGCTCAAACATACATGGAGCTTTCTATATCTTTACTCACGTCTTTGCTTCACTGACTTTTAAAATAGGCCAGGGGTTAGTGCGCTAATGGAAGACCTGAATTATTAATTAATTTTTTCTGCAGCTATTCAAAACAGCATTGCGTAAGTTAGGGGTTATAGCAGAAGTAGGGTGCCCTTTCCACTGTCACTGAAGCTGTTTTGAAAAAGGATTCAGGAATCAGTCAAAAGGAAAAAAAAAAAAAAAACACCAAAAAAAAAGTGAGCATTTCTCTGTAGCCTGGTGGGGATTGGGTTCTGGGCTGTGTTCCCCAGGGCTTGTTCAATGAAAAGTAATATTCTGTGGCAATGTACCTTTGCAGTCCTCCTTCCTGGAAAGGTGCCCTTACCATTAGATTTCTGTTCCATAAGAAGAGCGGGAAGGGCAGTGCCCCACATCCTCCAGTGGCTTGGCAAGTCCTGAGGGCACCTACAGATCCAACTTCACCTACTGAGTTGCTCAGTAGAAAACCTAGCTTTTGCCTTCTTAATAAAGGCAAAAGCACTTCTAGGAATGCAGAGATACAGTACATTGGAACCCTGAAAAATTGCTAAATAAAAAATAATAGTCAAGCTCTGTGGAGTTTAGACTTACCTAGTGTTAGGAGGTAAACAAACAAGGTTTTTGGGGATTACAATAGAAAGCTTAGATTTCTGCCTAAACAAGCCCTACTTCATATTGCTTATTTTGCTTCCCATTCCTAGGCACTCAAGAGATCTACTCCTGTAAGTAGTCAGTCTGTATGACCCTGTTGTTGAATCTTTCAAAAAGCCAGACAGGTAGTCAGGGGAACTTAGTCAGCAACTTGCATTAAAATGAGTATATGTGTATCAAGATGGCCAAGAGCTAGTCTGTGTTCAGCAAGCAGAAGTCATCAAACCAATCTCATTTCCTTCTGCAATATGCAAAGAGGTCATATAGAAAGAAATATTATGGGTGGTGTGGCTTAGGTTTAGTGAGGTTATTGACATTGTACCGCATGATATTTTTATAAGCAAGCTACGGATACATGGTCTACAGGAAACGGTTATCGGGTGAGTTTGTAATGACTGTTACACTGGAGGGATAAGTTAAGAGAAGTACAGGGTGCGGCATTGCTCTTATTTTCATTCCTGGATGGATAAATTGGCATAAGGTCTGAATTGCCAAATGTCAGAAAGCAGAATGGGGCTGCAAATACCCTGGAGAGTGTCAGTGTCATAGTTGTGGGATTTAACAGTTGGAAAAGTGGTATGTAAAAATACAAAGCAACTCATCACGATAAATGTGAAATGCTGTGTTTAGATAAGAATACCAAGTGCACCAGTATTATCTCAGTAATGACTGACTGGGCAACAGAATTGCAGAGAAGCAGCTGTATTATGGTGAATCAGAGGCTGAATGTGTGTTTACACTCTCATACTGGTGTGGAAAAAATAAATACTTTAATGAGATGGGTAAACAAGAGTAATGCTGGAAAACAGAAGTAGTTCTTTCTGTTTACTTTATGTTGGCAAATCCTGACCTGAAAGGCTGTGTTGAGTTTTGGGTACAACACTTCCAGGAAGATGTGGGCTACCTGGAGATTTACAAGACAGATGACAGGGCTGGAAAATGTGTGCTACCAGGAAATATTAAAACCGTTGAGAGAGGGTGTCAGGAAAAAGAGAAATGAGATGGTAAACAGTCTTCAAATATCACACAAATAGCTCTGAGGGAGGAAATCAACCTTTGTTCTTTTTTTTCCCCTCTTCTTTTATTATTTTTATTCAATCTCAGCAAAAAGTCAGAACAAGATTTTTAGTTGTAAGAAAAGTGAGGCACTGGGGTGTGTGATATTAGGAGGCTGTGCAAGTTCACAATCAAAGGGTAGGTCTGTGTTTGGGGATAAATTGCACCCACCTTTTCTTTGTCCAGGAATAATTATGCAACCTCACAAGATTCCTGCTATCTTTGTATTTCAATTAATGAATTTCTTTAATTTTTGAGATTTCCAACACCTTGTTAACAACACGGAGGCAAAGAACTAGACAAGAACAATTGTACCTCTTGGATAATGTTGACTGAAAGAGCCCTGTATTTAAATTAGGTCACTGAAACTTATATATGTGTGTGTATGTCTATATATATACACACACATACATACATGCATACATTTTTATATATATATATATATATATCTACATCTTCATTCCATTGATTCAGGCTACATTGCCCAATGTTGTCGCTACAAAGTATAACCCTAAATCAGGTGTACCCAACATGGCCTCGCTTGCTTTAGAAAAGTAATCAAGTTTATGCCCAATCAGCATGAGGAAGTAAATCACTCAGGAGCACTGATAGAAACAAGTATTAGTTCATGCGCGCCAGTACCCTGGGCTATGTAAATCTCTGCTAGAAAAGGGAGGGAGTGTGAGCCAACTGTCCAGATCTCATCTTCCCACCAAAAAAAGACAACACCCAACCCAACTGAAATGGAAAGCAGGGTTTTAGACACCCATGAAAGGTATCATACCACTAAAAGCTGATGCCTGCCATTTTTGTCCAGTATTTCCCTTCAGTAAGAAGTTATTGTCTTCATCTCTGTCCTCCGTGGCCTTGCTTGCATCCCATGGCACTGTGACTCCATTGGAGCACTGGTGTGAGTACAGGCCTTTGGGGTTCAGGCTATCGTTTCCCCACAGAAAGGGATAAAGCACTGAAAGCCTGTCTCAGTAGTAGTATTACGGATTGAACTTGGCCAGCTTTTCTTAAGTTGTAAAAATCACTTGAAATATCTTTCCCTATGGGGCTATATATTCTTCTACAGTTCAACAAGGTGCTTCTGGCAAGATTTTCTCTCTTTCATCTCAAAATGATGGAGCAGGGTACTATAAAATACGGTTTAGTATCCATCTTTTGTCTTGCTTGCTGTTAATAAGGTTGTGGACTTTTAACGTCCAGTAATTGGTGTTGTGGTTAACGTTTGCGTGATCAGGAAAGACAATAGGTACACACCAGTGTTAACAGTCACACCATGAAAGACAGAGGCAAGAGGAAGTACAATAATTGGACACCATAACTTTTCTTTACAGCCTGCTTTCTGGACAGCTTTCTGGTTTACTTCTTGTTTGTTTGTTTTCAATGCTTGCTGTTATTTTTCTTTCCATAGGTTTTCAAAATGAAAATGAGCAGATGACCAAGTTAAGCATCATTTTCCAGAGATAAAAAATGAGTGGGCTAGCTATACTTGGAGAAACACATTAAATAATGAGTTCAGGGTGACATTTTAAAAGAGAAAGGAGAAACACACTATATATGGTCTTTAATACGTGTAAAT
The DNA here is from genome assembly GCF_000699245.1 of Pterocles gutturalis. Classification (NCBI taxonomy): domain Eukaryota; kingdom Metazoa; phylum Chordata; class Aves; order Pterocliformes; family Pteroclidae; genus Pterocles; species Pterocles gutturalis. The sequence continues at coordinate 50,447 of NW_010118174.1, forward strand.
TGTACATTGTATGTGATGCAATCGGCAGGTAACGCGCACTGCAAAAACTCACTGTCATGTGGGGATTGCGCCTATTGTGTTAATGCTCAGCCTTTTAATTGGTGTAGGTCTGGATCAAACCATGTTGTAACTCCACCATTTTAAATTGAGTTGGACAAGGAGGAATTTGATACTCCTGAATTATAAAGAGAAGTTATTTTATTTCCCTGGTGCTATTTAAAGTAGTAATGATGTAGAAGATTATGTGAGATTTAGCACATGCCCCTTCATTTTAGTGCAGAACAAAACAAGAAAAAAACCTCTGTTTGAAGGATGGCATTTGACTTACTAGACGGCTGTATGTTGTACAAGGTCTTCACACCAGAGGTTTGGCAAAGGGCAGTATTCTATCATATGCTAATACAAGTCTAAATAGAAAATATGCTTGCTTATTCCTTTCCTTTATTTAAAAAATGTACTGCAATCCTCTTACAGTAATAGTAATTCCTGCAGAGCTTTCCATGTTCAAATAGCTTATGCTCATGGTTGGCACCTTAGAAATCTGAGAAGTTTAAGTAAGTGAATAGACACAACGCAGTTTGCAAACATTAATCCCTCAGCAGCTGTGGGCAAGCAGTGTGGGAGGACTGCTCTCTTTACCAGTGCAGGAATATGGTGTTGGAGCAGTTGTTTCCTTTCTGCAGAAAACATCTCCTTTATAGTCACAGCAGAATCTACCACCACTTCCACAGCAGGGAAGCCATTGACACACACTGGTGGACGCTTCTCTCTCAGCAGATGGTAGCCCCTGGTCTAAAGCATTTTGCATTTCAGTAGAAATAACTTCCTACTTCACCTTTGCCTCATGCCCATTTTGTTTCCAGTCTTGGGTAAGGAAGCTGAGTGGAAAGAGCTACTGATATAACACAACACTTTCTTCAAAGTGCTGTTTCTGCCACAGCTTTTCATTTAATTCATTTTCTTCCTAAGAAGCAAGCTTTAAACTCCAGCCCCACAAAACATGGTGGGAGAAGGTCAGCAGACAGCTATAGTCTGTATTTCACCTTCTATTCTGCTGCTGCATTCAGACCAAAAGCCACCCAAGGACTGGTACCTGTGAGCGTCCCAGCTCAGGTCCTCTGCGCTGATCTTCTGTCTCTCCTTACATAAAATGACACTTTCACCTGTAAGAGCCTTTCCTCCAGGTCCCATGGGCAAAATAGGACTGTTTTCATCATCAAACTAGACTGGTACAAACCACATTCCTAGAACTTCTGTATTCCTCTCTTGTTTTCCATTAAGGGAAAAAAAAAAAAGAAAAAAAAAAAACACATTTTTCTTCAAGAAGTAACTCTTTCAATTTCTGCCTAAAAATCCCTTATATTAGAGTTAGCAACCAGAACACCATAATCTGTGTGTGAGCTGTCTTCATTTAGGATCACTAGCAATCACTCATCAAAAAACGTTATTCATATTTTGTTAATTAATGGGAATCACCCTTAGGAAGCAGAATACAAGGAGAATGGTCTGCTTACGTATCAATCAGGTTGCAGTCACTAGAGGTATCACTTCTCGCATGTAAACTCACCCTACATGGTGTCACAGGCACCACGTTCTGTCTCTCCACACTCCCCCTTGCAGGATATTCTTGATGAAATGTTGAGGTGTTTCAAGACACAATTTGTGGGTAAGCCATCTCCTTTCTCAGTATTTATACTTTCAAAGAACATGGTATCTGATTCTTCTGTGTTCTGCCCATGTATGGTGTCATGAGTATCAAACAAGGTCTTTGTGCCAGAGAAAAGCCCAGACTAGACCAAGGCTCTCCTGCAGTCACAGACACATATGCGTGGAAGCTGCGTGTTAAGGTCCCTGCTTCAGAGAAGTGTTTAATTCTAAGTAGAAACTGGCAGACAGCAAGAGAGCCCAGTACAGAATACTAAATAGCTTTACAGTGAAACTCGTGTGTAGGTTGGGTGTTCAACTGCATACTCTGAATCAGGCAAAATCCCCTTTTCCACCATCCCCAGACATCAGCTTTAATTACTAGCTCATTAGCTGTTCTGGTCAGGTCTGTCCTGCTTTCTAAGTGGAAGCTCAGGGAGGATTTCTAGCAGAAGGAGATCATGCCATTATGGAAACATAGACACACCACCAGCCATTCACCTTCAAAACCTTCCTCTTTGCAAAGGCTTGTACTCCTTTTTCACTTCTGTCAGTTGCTTGATTGCCAGCTGACAGAGCAGTTGAATGCATGTATAAAGTGAAGAGGTGAGCGTGGTCTCCAGGAGGCTGTAGGATACTCAGGGCCAAGGTGTTTCAACACATTAACGTCTCCGACTAGTTTGTGGGCTGAGCTCGGTTCCTCGTCAGTAGGACAAGAGTCACCTCCTCGGCTGCCTTGCCTGTTTTGGTGAAGGAGGACCTCTGTATTTTTCACGTTTGAGATGGCAGGGTGAATAGAGAGGTTCTGCCATGATAAAAAAACAAAAGAACCACCACTACCCCCCTCCCCCAACTGGTTCATTGCTATAGTGCCATTTAAAATTTTCCTTATTTTAAAGACATTTGAATGTTTGAAATATACTCTTGGTGTATCAAGCACTGCATAAAAACTTTATTCCCTGAAGAGGCCAAATAGCAATTCCTAATTCTCTCCAAGAAGGTCTGGGACTTTGTAGTTGCTCTAGCTTTTATGTGCATGTGATTGAAGAAAGAGTCTCCCAGCTCCCCCTTGTGTGGATTCTCTACTCCTGCTACGTCAAGCAGAAAACAAATGTCATTTGTGCTGCTTTTGATCAGACATTTCCACAATGCTTTGCTGCTGGAAAGCAGAATAATACTGTCACAAATTTTAAATTAACAAAACGTGCCTAGAAGGGATTGGTAGCTCTTGCTCATCTGATTAATGCTGGGCTTGTAAAGTCTGTTCTCCAACAAAAAGGGCAGCAAATGCCCAAGTGAGAGATGTTAAAAACAGAGACTTTCCATTTTAGTGGGTCTCTGTGTTTTAGTTGTAATCTCTTAGTGAAGCACCCAGGACCAAATCACAGAATCAACCAGCATTAAGGGAGTGGAATTAGGTTGTATCTGTGTTCATTTTTAATTAGATTTGAAATGGCTATCTCACTGCAGTGAAACAAGCAACTGAGTCAGTACCTTTCCCTCAGGCCTTATTACTGACAACAACCTTAGCATAGATCTGCATATTCAGCAGCCAGGTGGATAGGTGTTATGTGTTGGGAAATACAGGCAGGATTTGAAAAACACAGGATATCTTTTGTACAACTCAATTTTTGCTCTCGAATTGGAGGAGTGGGGCACTTTCTAAAATGTCCATGTTCTGGCAGGAGTTCTTTGATGTAGCTTTTGTCTAACAGGTATCGTCTTGTGATAATATTTGGCTGCTCAACAGTGGAATCAAGGCAGCACAGGTACAGCAAGTACATTCTGTGCCACATGATGTATTTTTATGGTTTTATTTTTCCCTTATGTACATTTCTATTCCTTCAAGCTGTGCTCTGAGACATCTCTAATTTCAGCATTCTGCCTGTCTCATCTAATTCAATTGTAAGAGTTTCTGGGCAAGGACCATATCTGAATTCTGCTTTCAAGTTTCATTACACAGCAGTTCTACAAAGTGATCTTTTAAAAAAGTGTCATGATGAGGGAAGGAACTTTGCTTAACCAGAGGGATCTCACATTTGAGAAGAGCATGTCCTCATCTCCCAAGCCTTCACCAGTACTGTGCCCACAGGCACTCCTGCCTCCATGTGCTCCACCTCCACTGGAAATGATCAGTGTGATAGCAGATTTTGCTCAGGGTTTCCATTAGCTGGTAGAGGTTGTTATTCTCTTTATTTCACTTCATCATTTTCACATTTGTTTCTCTTTCAGGTGTGAACAGAAAAGTTACCTATTCCCTGGCAGACTCCGCAAATGGTTACTTCTCAGTTGACCGGTCATCAGGAATCATTATTTTGGAGCATCCACTTGATAGAGAGCTTCAGTCTTCCTATAACATCAGTGTAAAGGCCTCAGATCAGAGCATTGTGCTGACCTTGTCCTCGTTTGCCACCATTACCATTACAGTGCTAGACATAAATGACAACCCCCCTGTATTTGAAAGAAGAGATTATCTTGTTACGGTACCTGAAGACACTTCACCTGGCACTGAGATCCTTTCTGTTTTTGCTACAAGCCAAGACATTGGTACTAATGCTGAGATCGCCTATCTCATCAGATCAGGGAATGAGAAAGGGAAATTCAGGATTAACTCAAAAACAGGTTTGTAAAGTGGCTCTTACTTGTAATGCAAAATGAAAGCATCAGAAAAATGTGAATGCTTTGGAGAAAGCTCTTGAACCACAACGTTTCCAAGGACAGAGAGTTGGAGTTTGTCAATATGGAATTAGTTGCACAGTTAAAAACCAATTTTAAGTTGGAGAGTGATGTAAATTACGGTCACACTTAGCTGCCCCAGCTCAAGTGGAGAATACTTTTCTCCATTAGTGTGTTTGTTGAAGTCAATGTAGATGTGACAACCCATTAGCCAAACTGTGCATCCCTTACAGTTATGAACACTTGCAATGTTTACCTGCTTACCAGCTGAGTAAAGCCTCAACAGTCTGGACCTTAGCGAGCATCAGACAGTGCTATCAGGACCAAATAGCTGGCAGTCCCAACATGTCAGGTGGTGACTGCCATTTAGACAGCTGTATATATCTTCACTGACTTGGGTTGCTCCTTATTTGTGTTGTCTGACAGTTGACTGTGGTTTGGGTTTTTTGGGGTCGTTTTTTTTTGAGTTATATATGACAAATGTTAAAAACATACTGCTGCTTTTTTTTAAGAAATACTAAGAAAAGCTGCCTTATTTGGTCCAAATGGCTCATTTTCTTTGAATTTCCTTAGTGGGATATATCCTTTATCCTTACTAAGGTTTTAATCCATCAACAGTAAGCTATGATTCCCCTGTGCTTCCTGTAGTGCATATTCTTATTCTCATAACATTCAGGATGACCAGTACAAATCTGCCAGCAGAACTTCAGAGCAAAATATTCTTAATTTTGAAAGCTGAAGGCAACAGTTGTTTGAGTGCAGTTGTAGTAAGCAGTAACCTGAAAAATTTCAAAATGATGCATTCTATCATTTATATTACTGTGTGCAAAAATCTCTCTCCACTCTGCAGAGGCCAATGCCTTACATGTAAGGGACTTAACGTAATTGTGTGTTGTCTGTTATCTTCATAATGTTGATTAGTGCTAACAAAATTTAAACATAAATACGTCTAGACAGTGATACTTAACTTCACATTTGACAATGAAGCCAAGGAGATAAATCAATAAAAACCCATAATGAAGCTTAATCACACAGGAAAAAAAAAAACTATTTATTATTCATTAATGTGTGACAGCTCCATTATTATCGGTTTAGAGGCAGGAGCTCAGTTTCCAGACAGCTGGGTACTGATGTAGCATGCCTGATCAGGGCTTGAAAAATAATGCCCTTCACACCATTTATCAGTGGGAACTCTCTGCTAGCCACTTGGAAGTGTCTCCTCAGGGCTCCTGCTTCCAGCAAGTCATGCTGAAAGGTAGGATTCATTTGGAGAGAGCCCAGACGAGATTAAGAAGAATGATCCAAGGTTTATAAAATGTGGCTTACCAGGAAGGACTGAAGGAATTGAGGCTGTTTAAGCTAGAAAAGAGAAGACATGCTGTTAGTATTCAAGCTTGTAAAAAGTACCTATGAAAAGGAAGAGAACGAACTGTTCTCCACGCCCACTCATGAGAAAAGAAATTGTGAATGGGCTTAAATTGCATTTGGATTAAATTGCATTTGGATTATTTCGGTTAAATGATAGGAAGAAATTCCTCACTGTAATGATTATTGAGTACTCAAATACATTTCCTAAGAAGGTTAGGAAACTGATGTTGTTGGAGGTTTATAAGAACATTAGAGATGAGTACCTTCAAGAATTATTAGGTTGGGCAACAGTTGGACTAAATGACCTTTAAGCCACATACATCCCTGCTTCTGATGGGTTTATGTTGAAAAGGATTTAGCTTACCAAGGTTAAGGATTTGCTTTTGAGCCTTTCCTGCCATGCCCAGTATTACTTCCTTCAAGGCATCACTAGTAATCTGTACACAACCCATCTGCCCTTCTTGTTCAGGTTGTGGGTACATGGGAAATGAGTGGAGGGCTTGCATAAAAAGCATTTCTGTCCTAGAGGGCGTCTGGGGGCACAGAGTGAGTCTAGTTACAGAGAATCTTAGTTTTGATTGTGTGGTGAGGGAACCCAAAATTTTAAACCTAGCTGGATGGGGAAATCTCTGTTTAATCACATAAATGATAGACAACTGATTTCTCAAAGGTATTCATACCCCATTCATTTGTATTTAATTCATGAGAAGTTAATTATGTGGGAGTGAATTTCTGTTGACTTGTCAGGGCTGATTTCCAGAGTCAGCATCCAGTTCTCCCACAGGCTCTGTGCATGAGCCCAGGCAAATGGGTGGATATGGCCCCCGCTTCTCTGTTTATGGTACTGGTATCACAAAAGCTATTTTCATGAGAAACCATTCATTGCTTCATGCCTTGTGAAGGTCCTTTCTGCAGAGGCAACCTAAGTGCAACTGGCATCATTCTTTAATCAAACGACAGCAGTAGAGACCTGACCAAATATTTTTATTGTATTGGGCAGGGTTATAGTTAGAACAACATCTTTTGTATGTGCGTGCTGTACTGTTTACAGCAGTCAAATCCCTTAGTGCATAGCGTTATTTGTTTTTTCACTGGCTGTCGACATTCCCTCCCTTGCTTCAAAGGAGCGATTTCCATTTTTGAAGCTTTGGATTATGAATCGTGTAAGGATTTCTACTTAGTAGTGGAAGCAAAAGATGGAGGTACTCCAGCCCTGAGCGCTGTTACGACTGTGAACGTAAATGTGACAGATGTTAATGACAACGCACCAAAATTCAGCCAGATGGTCTACAGCGCAGTCATCAGCGAGGACGCCGCCATCGGTGATTCGGTGATAATGGTGAGTGAGGCTGTGGGTGGCATTTAAGAGGGATGAAGCCCTCTGCCACGTGACCTTTAATAAAATACTGCTGCACCAGTTAATAATGATGACACTGCATCTTGAATCACCCAGACTGTTCTCTTGTCAATGTTCTGCATCTGCTGCTGCTTTCCAGACTGCTGGCAGTTTTTTCCCCTAAAGAAAGTAGTAGTAGCACTGACTTTTAACCCCGATATGCTGTCAAAGAGCAATGGCATGATTAAGGCATTGCATTTTGTGAGGCAGCTAGAAACAAGTGGGTTTTATTGGAAAGGCAGAATTCAACTTTTCAGTGAAATACATAGTATTTGTGTCGTGTAGTATTTCTATCTATTTAGTCTCATATGCAATGTTCCATACACAAGCCTCACAATACTCTCATCTTGGAACTTGTGACCCAGAAATAAATGGTTATATGGACTATTAAAATTAAAATATTGTATGTGTTTTAAGGCTAGAATTTTGAAAAGGTCCAAGAGAAGCCTCTTATCAAAAGCTGATTGACTTGATGCTGTAGAGGCGTGCAGTTCAGAAATAGCTGGTGTGATGGAATATGAAGTCTTACTTTTTGGGGTGTTGAGCAATTAATGTAGCATATGGATGGCTTAATATTTGTTTTGCTAATTTTGCCTCTTCTCTCCAAAAAGTTGATAGCAGAAGATCTGGACAGTCCTTCCAATGGCCAGATTCATTTTTCTATAGTGAATGGGGATCGAGACAATGAATTTTCAGTTGATCCTGTTTTGGGACTCGTGAAGGTTAAAAAGAAATTGGATCGAGAAAGGGTAAGACACCTGGGACTTCTTAACTTACAATGACTTACAGATGTGTATTGATTTCAACTCTGCTGCTAGCTTGTTTTGAAGAAGCTTCTTTGTACTTTGCAATTATCAGCTTAACATGCTCCAACAGGTCTTTCTAATGTTGTTCCACTTCTTCCCACTCCAAGCCTATCCCCAGTCCTATCTACAAGCCAACTGCTCTGCTGGCGTTCCTGTCCTGCACCAACACAGCAGCTGAGGCCACACTGGGGAAAAAAGCAACCCTGGATTTCTCCTGTGGTGCCACCAGCAGCTGTTGCTGTGTTAATGAGCTGCCTCCTCTCCCCCGCGCGTGCAAACACACACGTGCAGTGGTGTGTGCAACGGAGTGATTACAACATACTCCAGATTGTGGCACCAAGCACCGAGCTGAGACCTCAGCCATTAATTAGCGCTCTGCAAAACATGTCACTGGGGAGGAGATGTTATGAAGTGGCCAGGCTGTACCAAGAGTGAAAGAGTGCTTCATTAAACAGATTCTGCTGCTTTGTTTGCTCACTAGATTCATTCAGAGTGATTTATCACCATTTTGCCATAGCTAGCAATTAGCAGCTTTGGGAAAAAAAAAAAAAAAACAAACAAATACAGTTGCCTGTGCTACTAGCAGGGCAGGAGAGTGCTACATGGCTTCAAAAGTCTTGCAACACATAAAGAAATCCCTGCATTCTGCCTCTGAGCAGTGCATGCACTAAACTGGGGAAGCTGACTGCTATCCCCAGAATGTGGTCTCAGCTGGAAAAGCTCTCTACTGGAAGCAGGGCTACTGCTTAAAACAGTGGCAAATATCCTTTCTGTATTATCACAAAGGCAGGATTAAATTGGCGGTGTCTGGTGGCAGAATGACTTTACTGCAGATTGTCGAGGACAGGGAAGTAACAATGGCTGTGCATGTTACAAATTTGCCGTCATATATTTTTCTTAACTGTCACAGGCTCAATTTCTTAATATGATTTTGTTTCATTTCTGAAGTCTACTCAGGTACATCTGCATTCAGACACACATATTCACCCACACCGGTGTGTGCATGTTTAATGCCAGCTCTGTTGGAACTGCATTTTCCAAAGTTTTCCTATGTTAAAATAAGCTGTGATATTGTCTTTTTCTTTGCTTCCTTGGCACATTTCCTAGACACAGGTGTTTCTTACCCCTTCAGGGAAATCGATACATGATGCCCCATCTGCTGTAGATCCCCAAAGGTAGTGCTGACTCCCAGGTTTCAGTGGTTTAAGGAACCTCATTTCCAGAGCTGTAATCACATAGAAACCATGATTTTGCCATCTACCTTTCAGGGGTGGATGGAAATGAAAGCAAACACATACAAAAATTGGGAAAGACACCACAAAACTGTTGATCTTGACTTTTAGCTAGCAGTAGAAATTACAACTCAAAAGAGGAAAAAAAGAATCTTTAATTCTCTGTCTCAGTTTCTTGGCTTTCCATAGTTCAGGATGCTTCCTTCCTCCTCTGCCACAATGCCACCACCAAATTGCAGTCTTTCTCTTCCCTACAATCCCAAAAAAACTTTATTATTTATGTATTTCCTTTATCTTTAGGGTGGTCCCGCATCCCAGAAGAGCCCCGTTGTTCTATACACTGAGCCTGTACTCCTCTCTCCTGCCCAAATGGCTTTTATTTTTCAAGTGGCTTTGAATTTCTTACCACCCAAAAAAAGCACCTTTAACATTACTTCATTCCCATCTGCAGGGGCATGTTTCTTTCCCTTTCCAGCCCCACACCGAGAGGCTGGAGCGTGGTCTTTTATCTGGCATGCGTTTTGCCCCCATAGAAGGATTCATGGACAGATGTGTCAGCACCATTCCCTGGGGAGCATGGAGCGATATACAGTGAAAAGCAGTTGTAAGACGTGAGGAGGCTGACGTAAGGATGCAGTTCATAAAACCAAACTGTCATCCATAAGCTCTGCATAGACAGAGCTTTTACGAATTGTCACATATGCTCACACCTCGGGCATGGGCACATATGTGCATGGAGGGACCACGGGTGGTGCACTGAACTGTCCACACCGTGCTGAGTAGTTTGTGGCTGTTGCAAACAAGTATGCCCAAAAAAACCTTTATCTTCTACTGCATGATGGATAATATCCTGTTGCTACAGAGGCTGTTTTGTCCCTAGTAGTCCCAAATGCTTTCCAGTGTGTTTGAACCAACTGCCTGTGAACTTTTTCTTGGTTCTCCATCACCATGTTAAAAACACTGTATGTCAAACTGAAGTTGGCTCTAATAAGCTATTTATATAATATCCTGGAAACCAACCGTAAGATAGATAGAATCAGGTCACATATCCCAGCTGACACCTATGAGAGCTGAAAATATTAGCTACAGTAGTAATGGCTGAGTTTGGATATTATCCATCATTTATTTTTTGTCTGCCCCTCTGTTTCAGGAATGCATCATCTGATACAGTTATTTTTATAGAGTGAAGCTGTTATGTTTGTTGATAGCCTTGTAAAACAGAAGTTGGGACACACTGTGGCAATAAACAGGATAATGTTATGCTAAGGGCAGGGAAGGTAATGAGGCCAAACAGCTTTCCTTAGAATATGGTAGGTGGTGCATTGGATGTAAAAAACATGGGTTAAAATTTAGGACCGCTTTCATAATGATTTAATGTTTTCACCTTTTTGCAGATATCTGGTTATTCATTAGTTATCCAGGCAAGAGACAGCGGCACTCCTCCTTTGTCTTCATCTGTGACAGTCAATGTGGACATTTCCGATGTGAACGATAATAGCCCTGTATTTACTCCAGCGAACTACACAGCTGTAATTCAGGTAAGTTTATCCAAAACTTCAATGACTTTTAAAATAGGAAAGCATTTGGTTTCAGTTAAGTAGCTTTTGATGATTTATCTGCCAAGATGTATCGAGTGATCTTATTTGAAGAAAAGTATAAACACATCTTAATCTTAAGTCTTCGGTAAGTTTCTGTTTGATGAGGCTCTTTAAACCACAGCATCTGTCACGCATTTTACCGTTCATCCCTGTTGCACCAGAAATTGTACTCTGCCATAAAAAAGTCTGAGCTGGGATGAGCTCGCACTTCTTTGCACCTTACTCAGAGTGAGAGTCATAGTGGTTAGGCAGTCCTGATCAGACACAGTATCGGGAGAACTCATTGGTCCCTGGAGATGTGGTGGGTACCTCCATCTCTGCCACCGGTCTCTGCATAAGCGGTGCTGAATAAATGCTGCTTATGAAATGCCATTTTGGGCAAAGAGCATTCAGTTGAACATTCTCGATAGCATTATGTGCTGCTTGATGTTTGTGGCATGTGGTATAATTTTAATCCTTTTCTTTATATGCTGTGTATACGTATAAAGGAAAATAAACCAGTGGGCACAAGCATTTTGCAGCTGGTGGTGGCAGACAAAGACTCGTTTCACAATGGCCCCCCTTTTACCTTCACTATCCTCACTGGCAATGAAGAGGAGGAGTTTACGCTGGATCCTAATGGCGTCTTGAGATCTGCAGTCATCTTCAAGCACATGGTTGCAACCGAGTATGTGCTCTGCGTGCAGGTACAGCTTGATTTTTACATGTGCACAGAAACAAAAACCCTCATAGTGGTAGGTCATCTGTACATTGTCTGTATGGGTTGGTTTTAATTGACTGTATTCTATAAGTAAATAACATGCATTCCAGTTTACAAGTGCACAATATGGTGTGTTTCCTTTGATGTCCTTAAACCTAATTTCATATAAATAGGTAGCCAGCCACCTTTCCAATTTCCTGTGCATGAAATGGATTTTCAGAGCAGCAGCCGTTATGATTTAAGATTTTCATCTTTTTTTTTTTTCTGTAGCTAAGCGAGGAAAATAAGCAAAAATGCATTATATACATATAAATAAACTGCAGAAAGAGTGACAGCAAAATATTGTTCTAGGATGGAAAATCACTTTTGCTTTTAAGTCATAAATCTAATCATAAATTTTTGGAAGCCTATCAAGAATTCATGAAATCACAATTCCAAGGTCAACTTAGCTTTTAAAGAATGTGAAAATAAGACATGCAATAGAAGTCCACCTCAAACTTAGCTTTAGAGTCATTGTTGAGGAACTTTGTAACCACGGTAATTCTGATTACAAAAAAAACCCATAAATCCAAAAGTAATTTGTCCACATTTTTCAGGCCTGCCAGAGAAAATGTAGTAGAGTTCAGTAAATATGCAAGTCTGGGGAATGAACTACACCTCTTCACTCAAATGGGACATAGTCCTATAATCTAAGCCTGAAATGCAGGCTTCCTCCACTTGCTTTACTGAGGTTGATTTCTCTATATTCTTTGTAGCAGTAGCATCCTCAGTTAGTTGTAATCCAAAAAATATAAGCTCTGATGCCAATCAACAGTTCAAATAACAGTAATATTTTACAAGTTTGCCATTTAATATTCCTGCAACCCATTATTTTTTTTTCCGAGCCTTGTGGGAAGATAAAAAAAAACCCTCACCTTTCCTTCTTACTGTGCCTTCATCCTAAAACATCCTGCTTTTGGGGCAATTTCCTAGCCAAAGCTCCAGTATAGCCAAAATTGGGCTTGGGAATTAAATTTAAGCAGTGTCTTCTAGCTATATTGATCCAGCTATGTCATACAAATGAAATACTAGACAGACCACGATGTCTGAGATGCCCCAACATGTTCAGAAAGCAACACTGCTGGATTGTGGGGGCCTAGTTCCTCTGAGTATTATTTTCTTTAGGCATTTCTTCAATTAAAACGTATTTTATGGTTTCCTGTTGTATACAGACCATAGAAGTGTTTATTTCCATTCATATGTGCCAGAGGGCTGCTTTCTCCTTTCCACCATCACGTACCTCCTCACTCTTATGTTTATTAAAAAGTAATTTTAAAATTGAAAGTGTAATGGGATGTAATCTCTATACATGTATGTGTGCATGTTTGTGCACACATACATAAAATCTTTTCTTAAATACTCCACCCAGCCTTTTCAGGAGTGAGGATTAATGATTTTTAGAGTGTCTTAGAGTTAGTAACCCTTTCCCAGGAATGTCCATATTACTGTTGCCATCCTGCCTTTTTTTTTTTTTTTTTTTCCAGCTTGTAAATTTTCCTCCCCGTGTCCAAACACAAAGATCTTTGAATGTGTGCTACATCCCTGCCCAGTGGTAGTTTAGTCTCCTGTTCTTCTCTGGAAGAAATAAATGTGTGGAACAGCGTATCTTAATAGTGACTTCAATGAAACATTTTTCTTAGTGCAGGAAAGGACACTGATTCGAGTTTGCACACCTTTCTGTCAAGATGGCCTTGGGTCTGATGTCATACTTGCTCTTTTACTCTCTATATAAAAGTGCAAATTATGCTATCATACGTGCTCTGGGTCATGCAGTCATCTGTCCAAGTGCGATGCTGCTCTCGTATTTTATTGTTCATAGCAGCACAAGCACCCTATTTCAGTTTTGGAGGGTGATAAATTTTATTTATTTCAAGCATGTTTCTTGACTGCTTCAGGTAAAGTAGTAGAGAGTGCTGTAGAAAAACTCTGAACTCCCTCACATCCACACAAACTAAGGAGAGTCTGAAACACTATGGAGCACACCAAGCTGTACAGAAACTGGTGCTGCTATTTCACTGGGCTTCAGTCTCTTTTCCAGGGTAGAAGTGAGCTCAAACTCCACTCGGTGCAGAATATACCACAGTCAAATGGTTCTGTTGTGAAGAGGACAAGTGATAGCTGTGGGATCCTGGGAACATTTCAGTTTGAGTAATGAGACATTCTGCTGACACGTTTCTCTCTGCAATCCACTTAGATGAGATATCTGTGCTTCCCTAAAGAGTTTGTAAGTTCCACTGCTAGAAATGGCTGAGATGTTTCTTTACATATGTATTTTGCAAATGCATTTGGGAAGTTCTTTTGGGAGGTCTTCAGAATTACTGATGATGTGAAAATATATATAGCAAGAAGTTATGGTCGGCTGTGTTGTATGTGTGTTTTATTTTGGTTTTTATTTTTTTTTGTTTTTATTTTTTTTTTTCTAAATTACATTAGGCAAAGGACTCTGGGAAGCCTCAGCAGGTTTCCCACACCTACATTCAGGTGAGGGTTATTGAAGAGAGCATTCACAAACCAACTGCCATTCCACTGGAGATTTTCATTGTCACCATGGAAGATGATTTTCCTGGGGGAGTCATTGGGAAAATTCATGCCACAGATCAGGATGTGTATGATGTCCTCACATATACACTAAAATCAGAGCAGAGAAGTTTGTTCAAGGTCAACAGCCATGATGGGAAGATCATTGCCCTTGGAGGGCTCGATAACGGCAAGTATGTCTTGAACGTCTCTGTCAGCGATGGCCGGTTCCAGGTACCCATCGATGTTGTGGTCCACGTCGAGCAATTGCTACAAGAAATGCTGCAGAACACCGTCACCATCCGTTTTGAGAACGTTTCCCCAGAAGATTTTGTGGGCCTTCACATGCATGGGTTCAGGCGTACCTTGCGAAACGCAGTGCTCTCCCAAAAACAAGACAGCCTGCACATCATCAGTATTCAGCCGGTGGCAGGCAGCAATCAGCTTGACATGCTGTTTGCAGTTCAGATGCACAACGGTGGTTTCTTTAAGCCTGCCTATTTGATTCAGAAGCTTACCAATGCAAGGAGACACTTGGAAAATGTGATTCGTATTTCTGCTGTCTTGGAGAAGAATTGCTCTGGACTGGATTGTCAGGAACAACACTGTGAGCAAAGTCTATCTATTGATTCACATTCTCTGATGACCTATAGCACGGCACGAATTAGTTTTGTGTGCCCCCGCTTTTACAGGAATGTGCGCTGCATGTGCAATGGTGAGTACCACTCCCTCTTCCCCTCCCGTCTTTACGCATTATGCCATAGGATTGGTTTTATTCCTCTGATGCAGATTAGAAGGGGCATTTCCATTCAGTCCATTAAAGCATGACTGGCTGATGTATTGTGGGAATTGATTTCTCAGGCTTGGGAAGAATTGTTCATGTTTACTGATGTAAATGCAAGTTGATGAACTTTGGCCTTTTACGACAAAGACCGCTTTCCTGGTGGCTCCGTAATCAGAGCCATCAACCAGCTTCCAGGGGAGGGGAAGGGAGAGGAGATGGAGGGATGTGTTTTCCCACCCCCTTGGTGCCACCACTGGAATAAAACCTGGAGTGTGACTGTAGCAGGACAGGCTGGTCTGCAGCGATGCTCCAGCAGCCTCCGAGGAAGAGGACCCCTGACCTAAGCAGTGCAGGTGGGAAAGACTTTTCCAGTCCCTTTTTTGCAGAGAGGCATAGAAACCAATGAAGTATTTTGTTAAATAACTTCAAGCAAGCACTATTCCTGAATTTTAATGCTACAGTAGGTGACAGGGTGGGGTTTTTCGGCTGGGTTTTAGGCTGTTCCGCATTTTGGCAGAGATTTCACATGGGCATATATGATAAAGAGACTTGAGAGCCAATCTTCCTTATGATTCTGCGCTTGGAGTATAAAACCTCAGGCAGTTATAATAATAGTTCTGTTTCTTTTGTTTGCCAGGCTATTTGCTCCTCATTCCACTTCATTTAAGAGCAGAGAAAAAAGCTGCTCTCAAATAAATGCATCTAAGGCTCCCTCATCTAAAGCACACACACACACAGAGCAGGACAAGAATTCAGCAGCTGCGTCTCTCAGTAACCAACCTTTGTTTCTGCAGCAGTCAGCAGGACTTCGTGTCTTGCCATCGACTTCAGTGAGGATGAAAATAGGCATAAATTGAATAAAACTTAACCAGCAATCATTGTCTCCTGTGGCACGTGAATAATAATGCCACAGAAGTTCAGTTCTGTAAAAATATCAGAATTCTGTATCTGAGGTATTGTCATGTGCATTCAAGAGAAGACTATCTAGTCAATTTTTAGGTAATAGCCTTGTAAGTTTCAAACAGATGTATCTATTATAACAATAGTTGGTGTTTTGTTACACATGAAAGGCTCTGAAATAAAGGATTTTCACAGGTTTAAAAGGGACAATGCTGCAATATCCTCCAGACGAGTCCAGGAGCCAGTGCAGGAGCACTGTCTGCAAAACACTTTTATAATTTCTAAGCCATAGCTTTGTGTCATATTTGTACCAAGAAATCACAAATCCTCATCTCCATGGGGATGCGATAGCCCTCAATGTCAGAAATTGGTTTTCTGGCAGCCAAAGTTTTCACTGTTTATAATTTCATTTCACTACTTATTAAAGTCAATCAGAATGTATTATTCCCTTCACATACTAATAGTAAATGGATCTGCCTCCTAATCCCTTGCCTTAGCTCCAAAAAAAAAGGACTTTGCAATGCAGTACATTGACCCAGCAGCTGATCCAGCAGCTCTCACCCTTTTCCTCCCTGCACATCAAGTTTGCACTGGAAGCACAAAAATTCAGCTGGGACAGCAATTTCCGAATTTTTCTGTCATGTACCAGTCAATCCTCAAAATGGATGGCAGGCTGCTGGAAAGGCAGTGTGGTTTTGCAGACTGTCTGTGGTCCCTAGCCTCTGAACCATTTATCATGGACTCGGCTGCTGTTTGGGAACAGTTGCAACAGGCAGCTTGTCCTGGTCCAGCTGGAAACCGGGCTGGGTTCCCACAGCTCCCGTTCAGTCAGTATGTGCGGATTTCCCACGGGTGATCCAGAAGGCTTGGGGTGGGGTTGTGCGTGTCCAGTCCCCCATCCAGCCTGTAACAAAAAAGTGTCCAGAGCTGCTGATTTAAATATAGCTACCAGAGAAGTTAAATCCTTGGTGCCTGTTACTCGCACAGAGATGAGAGATCTTGATGGGAAGTAAAAAAAATCTGTGCTTTGCTCTTCCCCACATGAGTTAATGCTTCAGTCTCTTTTACTGCTTTTAATTAAAGGAGCCACAAGAAATGGCTTGGTATTTAGGTGAATACACAGGTATACACTGTTTTATCGCATAGGAGGTAACACAAACTTCTGAGGGTATATTGGTTAGAGAATGTATATATAGGTCTTTTTCATGAAGGCTAAAGACCAGGCCCAATAAAAGAGTTAGAAAAATGCAAGTGCTTCTTTGATCAGTCATTCTTGTACGTGCACATAAATGCAGCAAGTCAGGAAAAAGAGCACAAAATGCTAGAATAAATTTATTTTGGCTTGTTTAACAAGACAGCATTAGCAAGATGTTGTCTGTATAATAAAAGTATTATACTTCCTTTGTTACTAGGATAGTTTCATGATCCAGTCCAGTAAATATTAATAGCTTGAATTATGACAAAGCCATTAAAGTATTGCATATGTTTCCAGAGATCTGATTCAATTATGACCCAGAAAGCTTGAGTTTGAACTAATTCACTCGTTCTTGAAATATGTATCATACTTGGAGTGTTTTTCCCACTGGCAGATGTCAGAGATATGCACAATTTATGCATCCCAGCTGTGCATAACTTACCTAGATTACCTTTGTGAGCAAACGGAGTTATCTAACATGAAAACGCAGGGAGACTGTAAAGCAGGCAGTGGGTGAACTTCAGAGGTTCAGAAGCTCAGCTCCAGCAGAATCAGTTTGAAAGTTCAGGTACATCAATCTAAGCCTTTAAAATCAATAAAATTGAACTAAAGAGTTTTCCAATAACAGACTGTCTCCTTAGATTTCTGGCTCATCTGCTTGTGTTTGTATGAAAAATATTGTAACAAACTGGATTTTTTTTCAGTGTGGCTATAGGGGCTATGCAATCGCCAGTCTCCCATCATATGATGTGAGGTGTGCAAACATCTGTCAGTGCTTGTGGGAAATAAAAATAGGAGGACTGGAATAAATTTATTTGTGTAAAAATGTTCTCATCACATTCTCATTTTTCAGAAGCAAAAATCTATTCTGTATTCTTATTTTTTCATGATGCAAAGTAAGACTTTGTGTTAAGACAAAGATACAGGGAAGAAGCAGATTTTGTTGGGACTACTTTGCTGTAGGGTTGTTCTGCATTATAATCTTACAAAAGTGAAGTTACATTAATATGTTTATGGGAGAGGGCTGTATTGAAATAATCTTGACAAATGTGGGTATATATCTACATCTGAGCTGGTCACTCCAGGCCCCATTTGCAGACAGTGGAAAGAATGAGGTATTTTTAATGATGTGATACATCTCTCCCTAGATGTCTAAAATCAGTCAGATGAATCATGCCCTAAAGTTAGATGAGATGAATTCCATTTCAAGTGTTTAATATGGTTCTGGCTTAATGGTTTGAAAGAATTTTTCTCATAGACCCAGAAGTGTTCAGCAAATATGCAGATACTCACATCCATGTTATTTAATCAAGTGAATAGCAACCTTGGACCACTTTCTTATGAAACCAGGCAATTCAGACTTTATGGAGCCACTTCTAGCATTTTGTGAATGTTCTGACAAAAATAAATTGTAGGCTGTGTTGATCTGCAATTGATATGGGACTTAATCTTCAGAGGTGGTTTGTGTCCTCAGCTCCACAGAGCACACGCTGCCTCTTAGAGTTCTGAGTGGTTTGTAGGACTAGGCATCAGGAACCCAGTTCCTATATGTACAACAGCACTTTTCCCATTTTCAGGAATGACATAATAATGAGCCTTGAGTTGTCCTGACAAGGTAGCCAGGAAGGATGAAGAAGGTGTCCTGTCTGTGCTTGGTAACAAAGAACTACGGATGAATTTGATCATTTGAACCCCAGGGTTCGGTATTGGGACCAGTGC
>NW_010118175.1:0-27871 GCF_000699245.1 Pterocles gutturalis
CTCTGCTGGGCAGCTTTCCAGCCAGTCTCTCCTGAGCCTGTAGCATTGCAAAAATACTTTTAAGTCAAAGTATTTTAGTTCAGTTTTGTTTCTACTGCCACAAAAGGTATTCTGCAATAGCTTCACAGAGCGATGACCAGACAGCATTAAGTTCCCGTGAGACTAAAGAATTAAAGCCAGTATTCTAGACACCATTCGATACTGAACATGTCAGCACCACAAAAGCAAGGTGATGCTCTCTCCTTCCTACTGACTGATAGTCCTTTACTGTGTACTGATTGTAGTTAAAATGTAATTGAATGGGAGGAAGAAGAAATACTGAAAAACAAAACAAATCAAAATCTAAGACCCAGAGAATTTAATTTAAATGCAACTGAAACACAACCTCTCAGAAATAAGGATCAACGGTTTTTAACCATTGCAGTTTTCTTCGTCCCCTTAAAACAGTATTTTAGACTAAAAACAGGAAACCTCATTTTATTCATGGTGCAGAAACTGTATTATGAGTGCAGCATTTTCACTTAAAGACTTCAATTAATTCTGTTTTTTCTTTTAGTTCAGAAAATACAGATTTCTATCTAAGATGGACTTCACACGCCATTCTCTCCTCTACCTCCAACTGCTCAGAATGATACCCTCCATCCATTTAGGATCACTGGAGAACTACTGGACCATATTTTTACTCTTTTAATGCTATTTAACGTGGAGACAAGTAAACTAGTCAACACCACGGGCCAGTCAGTCACAGCAGCTGCTTCTTGGACCAAATTCTGGGATTCTCTGCAACACAGCTTTGATTCCACTATCTGACACGGTAAGCTGCCACGTCAGCACAAGCTGACACGCTATTGCACTGAAACATCAGGGAACGCTTAACAAATTCACCAAATATCAGAAAGACGGAATAACAAAATCATTTGTTGTCTTCTTTGAAGGGCAAAAGTGTGTTACTTATTACTGGAAAGAGATTCTTGATTGAGCAGCTTCACTATTCTGAAGCCAGAAGTGATAACAAGAGAACCGCTGATTTTCTGGAGCAAAAACAAGAGGGAATAAAACAAGTTTTGGAGAGCTATATGTTCTCTCTTCTTTTTTCTCCCTTCCTCTTCCTTTCTCCCTCCAAGGAACCTTCTTAATCATACTATCCACGGAGTTCAAGACCTCCATTGCAGAGAACACAATACCGAAGTGTGGCTCCCAGAGACACCTCGCAATAAACCCCCACCGTCTGCTCTCCTGGGCCATGAACACAAGACCCCAGACCATAATGATCTGGGAAGGCACACTGCTTTACTCTCTTATTTACACATATTTTCTGTGCCAAGTTGTATTTCAACTCCCTAAGATATGTGATGATGGTTGCATCCGGCAGCCAGGAAGAAGCCGTGTTAGGTGGTGCAGATGAACAGATGATTGTCCAGAGCAAAGACAATTCTCACAGAAGATGGGGTTGGGTGATAAAAACCAGTTTAGCTCAGCAACACATGAAAAACACAAACCTCCGGTTTTCAACATTTAAATAGAGTTGCAAACAGATACACTCCAAACAAACATTTTGACGCTGCACATACAGCTGCGAGCTGCTGAGAGGCTCGGGTTTACTTATCCTGAAGTCAAAAGTTTCGAAAACGCATCCTGCTCTCAGAGCCCCAAACACAGAACACATCCTCACCCATGTGAAACATCTGGGGGGTGCTTTCCTCTCACAAGACACAAACCGATCATTAACTTTTTGACAGACCACATCAATTCTTAATACAGATAAATAAACCAACAACATCAGCTACAGTGGAACGATGTCTTATTCACTGGTTGGGCAGAAGCCGGCCAGTTTCTTCTCCTTAAGAGCAACACTACGCAACAGCAGCAAGACATGAGTGCCTGCGTAACTCCAGCTGAGCTGCAGCAGAGACCAGGAGAGAGCAGTCAAAAAGAAAACAAAAGAGTCTCCTGAATTTTTACACTTGCTACATTTATCTCAGTTGAAGAAAATATAACAAAACAATCAATTGATTAAGAAGCAATTTCACAAATGTTAAATGTTTAGATGAAGAGACAAGAGAATGGCCAAGATCAGCTGTTCACTGAAGATTTCCAGCACCATCCTGTCTGGCGGGGAGGAGAAGCAAACGCTGCCGGCAGCGGCAGTGCTTAAACCTTTGAGCTCTCCCTCTTGCGATCTGAACTTTTAAACAACCTTACTTCTCTTCAGTACCATAAGATAAAGCATCAAATTTTGTTTTTTTGTTTGTTTGTTTGTTTGTTTTAATGCTCTCTTCTGTTTGCTCTGGGAGGCTGTTTGGTGTCAGTCCCATGTGTTATCTACTAGACATCAATGAACCTGCACCCACAACCCTGAGTAACCGTTGCAAAACACGCACCATCTCCAGCTCCTACAGCCCAGCCATAACAGCGCCTGCACACGGGAATGGCAGCCTGCCCTCTGAATTTGTTAAGTGGTATGATTTAAGATCAAACAGAAACATATTCCCTCTTTCCCCACATTCCCTCCATTCACAGCCTTTGCTGTGCAGCTGCCAAGCGAAAGGCAGTCTGTTTGGCACCACCGCCTTGACATGGGATCAGCTACGAAGTTTCCAGTCAACCAGTCGGAGTAAGCAGCAAGTAACAAGGTATAACTTTGCCGCAGAACTACACATACTTCATTAACATCATGGTTTGTTTTTTGTTATTTTTCCCCAGATATCGGACAAAGATAATGAGCTCCCTCCCACCTTATTTGATTTCGGTGTTGTTAAGTTGCATTTTCCAATTATCCTCCATCCATCCTGTCTCTAGAGACACCTCCCCACCATCCCCAGCGCACAGTACTGAGCACACTGCTGATTCCACACCCTCTTCTCTGCTCACAAAATAGGGGACTGTTCAAAGTTAATGCTACCTTTAAGATTTCTGGGGTTTTTCATCGGATTTGCCCTCCTCTAAGGAAACCAAATTCCATTCTTGTGGCCACGTTACCAGGGGCATCACTTCTTAGTGTGTGCTGTGGCATTCTTGGTATACATCACAACGTCCTCCTGTTAGTATCCTTTTGCTTGGGATAATCTACATTATATTTTATTTTATAATAAAAGTTCTGTATTTTTGAAATAGTAAGACCAGGCATCATTTTCAAGAATGTGCATCTCTCAGGCAACCAGCAGTAAAACCACGCTCACCGTGGCTGATTTTGAGACCATACATTATTTCAGTTCTCTCACTGAATTTAAAATTGATATCCAGATATGTAAAGATTTCAAAGGTTACGGGCCAGAGATTTCAAAAGTTACGGGCAAGCCAATCCTGCCCTCTGCCCCCCCTCCATTAAAATGACATTTTTCAAAGAGGAAATCCAAAAGTGACAGATTTCTGTAAGTCACTTATAAACCAATTTTCTGTGCCGTTTTAAGAGAAAGAGAAGTGTGACGTTTAACTCAGCATGCTGAAAACACGCCCAGGTATATCAATGGTGCGTTCTTCAGGTCTGAATGAAATCCACCCAATGTCACTGCAGAGGCTGCACTGTACATAAAGTGTCAAAGGTTAACATCCGTAAATTCAGGAAATAAGGAACATCACAAATGGACTCAGTTACAAAGGCTTAATGCCACACCACAGCTACAGAAATAACTCTTTTTAAACATTCTTTTGAATTTTTGCAGTGTTCATTCCTGAAGGACAAACATTTCTCCCCATCTCCTCCATCATTTCCATGAGCTATGCAAGAGTTCGCTTTTTTTTTTTTTTAAGTTAGTGAAAGACCAAGGATTTTTCCCCCCAAGACTTACACCTCCCTATTCAACATCACCACAACACTTGAACTGAGAAAGGTGTAATAGAAAAAGTCTAGAAGCAATTTCCCTGACAGATCTTACACTACGCTATTACTGAGAGGAAGCAAACATTAAAGTCTCTTCTCAGGGCAGCTCTCAGGGCAATCAGGAAGGGTCTTGCTAGAATAAAAATTAAAATTATCTCAACAGAAAAAAAATCAGTAAGTTACTGAATAGTGCACGTTACTGTCATAACTGATCGGGACCATTTAAAGCAAAAATACGAGCAAGGCAGTTACCCCGTGAGAACAATAGAAGCACTGTCATGTGACAGTGGAGACAGTTACACATCAGAACAATTTCAGTAAGGGAAGGAAACAAATGTTTTTAAGGAAAATAAGCTAGCTTCCTAGCACAGGGACAATAAATTAGAACTCTTGAAAAAATAAGATCTGTGAACCGTATGTAAAACCAGAGGGAACATCTGTATATCCAAGTGCGTTAGTAGCAATAATCTTTTCTGATGTTAAACTCTGAATCTACGAGGTCTCCTGGTTCATTGCATGATGCACAAGGAGGAGGGAGGAGCAATAACAGGGAAATTTTCATTACCCTCAATAAAACACAGGCGCTGGTAGTTTTGCATTAGGCTAGCCATATCTTTTAACATTCATGATTCACGGCTTTAGCCAGTTGCCTTCAAGGATCAGACAGTACAGGATCTGCACCACTCCATTCTTCTACGGGATTGCAATGCTTCTCACCATAATATTATGAGAAGATAGCCTCATTGTGCTTTCAACAGAGGAAACGGGCAGCTTAACTAGCATGGTAAGTAATGAGCTGAACATTCTCATTCTCTAAGCGTTATTACAAAGAAATATCTATACTAAAGAACTTTGCACTGTCCCTTCTCCGCACCAGGACTAGTTTGGCCTGGAAGAGGAGGTGCAACAGGAGAGCTCGCGCCGCTCCTCAGCTCTGCTGCTCGGCGGGCAGCGCAGTGCCCTCAGCCCTGAAAGAGGACGTGTGCTCCCGCTTCAGCACATGCTTCTGCAGAACCACAACAGGACACAGGGGGAAATCGTACACAGAAAATCTGGCCCAGAATAAAAATAGATTGGTTTCCTGCTGCGACCATCCCAGAATTCCTGACCAACTGCCTGTGGGAAGCTTCTCTGGCATGCAGCCTGGTTAGGACAACCCTGGGTAAGGAACAGCGGGCTGCTTGGGCATCCGGGCTCTCCAGCTTCAAACCAAGAGACATGAAGTCACGACTGTTGAGTCAGGATGAAATGGAATCTGATCTCTAAACATACAGATCATTAGCAGCTTCTCCTAACTCATCCAGCTGCACTGGAATGGCTTAAGAATGCATTGGAATTTTCTTAAAAATGCTTAATCCATCAGTTCCATGTTTGGAGAGTTAGAGTGACAAGAGCTCAAGAGAGAGAACACTGGCAGGGGACAATTAACAAGGTACCAGCAGTTGTGTCAGAAAAGCCACTTCCCTCCTGTGCTGAAATTTTAAATCTCTAGTAAATCTGACATAGATCAGGATGAAATTATGTTAAATCACTGTGTTAAAAAAAAACCCCAACATACAGACTACAATTAAACTGTAATTGGATTTGTCATTTCAGAGTATTAGCATCGGCTTTCCAGATAAGACAGGGTGACAGACTCTTATGCTAATGAACAGAAGGTCAGCAAAGTGAACAAACGTTGTGTTTCTCCTGTAAGGAAATACATGCGCCAATGAAGCAACCTTCTCAGCACAGAAGTCATTTAATACCCAAACCACATGAAAAGTGATCTCTCTGGGAATAGCACAGCTGCTAAAATCCAAGTCAGTTTTTATTAAATCATCAACTCTGTTTATGTAAAACAGGGCTCTCTTAAAATGACCTCCAAGAGGAAATGATTTGCTAACAAAAAATTGATACCTGCATTTATATATGTATTTTCTTGAAGTAAAATACTTTAGGCAACACATACAGAATTTCTGCAAACCATGCTTCTGGAAAAGATGAGAAAATAACCACCTTTAGTTACTGCTGAGCTTTCAGCTACTCAAGTGGGTAGATACACGTTTCTAAAAATAACAGCAGTTTGAAGCTTAGTGCTTCAACTTCTGAGGAGAAAATGGACATTCACAGTCCTTCAGAACTTGTCAAACGCACCCAGACAGCCCAGAGAAATAAGAGGAACACTGCAGAAGAAGAAATTGCACAAGTCCTCAAAAAAATTACAGTGCTTCGTGAGTTTTTGATGGCTGTTTGAAAGAAGAAGGACAAGTGCAGTGACAAGGAACAGAAAGAACTTCCTGCAGTAAATCCCAAGGTGCTTTAAAGTGCACTACTCTAATGGCCTTCCCAAGCAGGACAAATCAGGAGTCAAAACCTCTGAATCTTCATAGAGAGATATCCCCGACAAAACTTCTTGAACTTGCACGACACAGCTGTAGAAAACTTGCCAGAAAAAATGGTTCAAGGCCACAGCACAGGAAACTGATCCAAGACTGAGGAGGAGACATCTCGCACAGACACAGCAGTGGGCTGCCCTGGTTCTGGCGAGACGCAGCTCAGATCCAAGCACAGCTGTAAATTCATCAGGTGACTCAGGACTGTCAACACCAGCACCAAAACAAAACAGCCTTTTCAATAAAGAAATGTTATGGAAGTCATCTTTTTCTTTAAGTGTTCTTTATATGTTTGGTTTGTACCACAAAAGAGAAATTTAGACAACTTCACGTATTTGTAACGATACTAAGTTCAAGGAGGCTAAAAAGATAGTTACTCATCGGACATCAGAAAGAATTTCTTCAGCAACTAAAAACAACAACAATTTTATTCCTTCTTACAAAGCTAAAAGGTATTGGCAGTATTTATGTGATAAACTTTTCAGAGATGTGTTGGCCCTAATCTCTGCTTGACTAGAATGTTCACGGGGAGTTAGCACGCTAATAGGTGATACCAAAGAAATTTGGAAAACAGCTAAAGAAGAAGAGCATGAGGGCAAAAGGGCTTGAGCTGAAGTGAGAATACATTCCACCCTCTAAGGAGGTAAGAGAAAACGTCAGATACAGAGCAGTGCTCGGCACCCCAACACTGACCTACAGCAACAGCACTCTGTACATATAACTAAAGAACAGACAGATTCAAGCCTTACTTTGGTTGAGCAGGCTGTGCACTTATCAAATGCCAGGCTGACTGGAAGAACATTATCAAATCTTGACAAAAATCCACGGATCTGGAAAAAAAATTACAGTACTATTTTACAATGAAAAAAACATTTCCAAAATTCTACCTGAACTGGACACATTCAATAAAAGATAAAGAACAGCTATAATGAGGGCAATACTCTTCTAACACAAAGACCCCAAATAACAGCTGTAGTAAATTTGTACTCAACATATATTACCGTTTTTCTATATATAAATAATGGCACTGTCATCCAAATGCAACACTATTTAAACATAAACAGAGGAACAGCACCACCTGGAGTCTGACTTTTCTGCCTGCAAGGCTGCGTAGTATCATCCCATACGATCACAGGAAACATTCAGGTAATTACAGAAAACTCTCTGGAAATTATGGCATTCATTCTTCAACTAAGAAAGCAAAAACTTCTCCAAAGACAAATGAGAAGGGAGTACCTCGACCACGACATGAACAAGATTTAGATTTGGCTTTTCCTTCCTATTGAGGCACAAGAGGTCAAAACCCTCCCTGGGCTGTGCTGCAGCGGCGGGCAGAGGCTGTGCCCAGCTGATGGCAGCGTCAGCACATCAACTGCAGGCACCCCACGGGACGAGGGAGGGACTCGGTTATACTAAAGTCACCGGACTGTACATTGTGAGCGTTACAACCCTACCACTTAGTCCCAAAACTGGAAACTGTCAAGAACCTTCCAGATTAGCAGATGAGGAGTGCTGGCGAGGACGAAGCCTTGTACTGAGGCCATCTCTGTGCGCACAGTAACAAGCAGAGAAACGCCAGGGGCACGAGGAGAGAACCGGGAACACTCCAGCACTACAGGAGAGAGCCCGGGGAGAACTTAGAGGGACCCCATTCATTGCATGAGACAACCCATGCATAAACACTGGCTACTATGGGAAATTATAAACAAAATTAGGTTAAATGTATATAGACTGTGATCACCTGGATGTTGCCCAGAAAGCATACTGCCAGCTTTATCTTTTTCTGTATCAAGATTCATTCTTAGTGCAAAAAAAAAATTAATAGAATCTAAAAATGCCACTTCGAAACACATAAATTATTTATTTATACAATGGAAGCACCCGAACAGAGTCACCCAGACAAGCAACACAGAGAAAGGCACAGACCACTTCCAGACCCCAGTGACACTATCCCAGGGGACATGATTACGGGGATAGATCAGCAGGCAGCTCTGTGAAGGACTGTATCAATGTGACAAATGGAGACAAGTCTATCCGGCAATCTGAAAAATGGTATCCTTAACACCTCTGTAACCAGAGCTTGAGCTGAGCAGCAGAATAAAGACTGCTGCATGGCACCAGAAATGCACAAATATTTTGGAGAACTATAATAATTATGAGTTGGCTGGACTTTATTCTTTTGCAAACTCAGAAGGGATTGAGAAAGTGAAAAGTAACTTTGAGATGCTCATATTGGCAGCTCTGATGGGGGACAGAAAAGTCAGAGGTTGCCTGATTCACACACCGTCTGTTCCAAATAAATTCCTGCTAAGTAGGAAGCAGGAATTGTCAGAGCACAAATAGGACAGGCACAATGCCAGGAACCAACCACCTCGGCCTGGGTAATGGAGCTATTTTTTTCACGTACTTTTTAAAACAAAGATAGAGAGTCAGTCCTTCGGGGAATGGAATCAGTATAGAGTATGTTTTTGTTAAGGAGGCTAAGTCTGTGATGCTTGCCTTATTATCAGTTCCCAGTGTTTAAACGAAAGCATCTACTCATAAATTATTCACCTGATGAGGAACAAGCCCAAGAGAAGTCGGTGGTTCATTCATTCTATCATCGCTACTGCTAGCCACAGCATAACCACTGCCAAAAATCCAAGAAGGAAAATCAGAACAAGACAACACACTGAACAGTCAAAATTTCCAGCAAGCTTCAAGACATGTTGCTACAGCTTACAGTCTAGAATCTGGAAAGGAACCTATCTGGAAAATCTGTTTCACAGTAACTGAGATTCAGCATGGGAACACAAAAACCCCTTTTCAGAATCAGTCCCAGAGACTTGTAACATACTCATGTCCAACTCCTAACTCACTTTTTCTTTCACAGATTTTTAAAGAGGGTAAACAAGACTAAATACCAGGTTACAGAATTTCAGAGTAATTTCTGTATGAAAGCCACTTTATTTTGATTAAGATTTTGCAATGTTTGGCTTAATCTTGAATCCCCTCCTGTGACAAAAGTAGTTGCGATAGCTCCTCATTGCACTCAAACACTCTCCTGCACAAAGGAATGCCAAGATCCACTAGCAGGAATACTGTCTTCTTCTGAAACATTCTCAGTACTTTTCTACTTTTAAACTCAGAAAGAGAAAACTCCCTATTGCCAAGATAAAAATTTAAGATTTGATGAATCAGTTCTCTCTTAAACACTGAAATTGCAGGAATGTACTAGACAGGAGCTATACGTTACATTAACTTACCGGCAATGTTACACCTTACAAAACTGACATTACACCTTAAAAAATTGTCCTACTTAATGTGCACTTCCTCCTCCTTCTCCAAAAAGATTACATTAAGTTGATCTTCTTTCTCAGAGAACATCTTTTGAACACCAACCCAGGAATGACTCACCCTTCTGGATGCTGTAGAACAGAAACCATTAATTCCACCGCAAGCGCCCCAGCTATCATGGCTAACCCAGGTCGACTGACCGTGCACTGCTGATCCAGTGTCCGATCCCTGGTGGACTACAAAGAGAGACAACTCTAAAGGAAAGGAAAAGTAACTCAAAGGCAACTAGCTGCCCTACTGCACAAAACATCTTCAGTTCTGTGCAATTAATTTATTTGCTCTTCCAAATAAAAGATGAGCCATCTCTGAATCCTGAGTACATTAACACAAACCGAATTCCTTCACAAAACACCATTTAAGGGAAATAAAAATTCAAGTGACAACAAAAGAGATACATAATCACCATTTGCATAAGGGTCTACTCACATCCCCTGGTGCCACAACATCATTGCAGAAGTAGCAACCCAGCTTATAGCCAGGGATATTTGAAAAGAGGGACGACCCCAGAAGATCAGAGGAACCAGAGGCATTGTTGAAACACACACCACCAGCTTCTTGATGTTTTGGCTTCTTTAGTCCATGCCTCATCACAACAAATGTGTCAAATCCCAGCGCAGCATTGATGACCAGCTGTGATGAATATAGAGAGAACAACAGATTCTAAGTGAGCCGAAGGGGAGGGGAAGAAAAGGCCTCAAGGTTTTCTTCACTGTAAATGTTGAAAGCATCCCATGTTCTGTAGATGGACAAACGACCTATTACATGCACATCTGTCACACTGTCCATAAATAACAGGTTTTCTGATAGGTGCAAAACTCCAGCTGACAAGCACTTAGAAAAAACCAAACGACAACAAAAGTCTGTTTCAGAAATCTACAAACCATCACCTTTTTCTGTGTCTTTCAGGGAAATTTGATACAAGTTATTGACTCCCTCTAATTGTTACCCAAATCTGTGCACACTTGCTGACAAAAAAAAGGAACAGGAGCTCCATGAATGTGTTGTGCTGGTTTACATCCGCCCCAGGTTCACACCAACTAACACTCGGTGTCTCGCTGAAGTTGCCGAGGCCGCCATGCACCAGTATGAACCAACACTCACACATACACATTTGCCCCATCGTTCATACACTGACCAGCATTGTTACTGGAAAAAAGTTACTTTGGTTCCAGCTGAGGATTTATTTTCAAGTTTGCTGCTATTCTATAGATTTGTGTTCTCTAAGTGCTAAACTATTCTGAGTGCCATTGAAGTACAGCAGTGGCTGTCAACAGCAAGGATTGCTGTCATTTGAAATTCTGTATGTAGGCTCTGCAGGTCCCCAGGGTCTGAAATAGGACTCATTGAACACTCCTACGTGACAAGGCAATGAACACAAGCTTCTCATCCAAAAAAACTTCTGCTCAGTGAGGAAAGCAATGAATGATCACTCATAGCCTTCATACGCATCGGCTGAGCCACGAGGGGAGCACACGCAGCTGTGGCACACAGGGACACTGCCACCACTGCCCTCTTCCTCTGCAGGCTGGGGCAAGTGCTCACAGTACTCTGAAGAGTGTTACGTTATGACCAAAATACTACAAAACCAATGCTCAAACTAGCAGATTTTACTAAACTTACAGGCAATGGTTTAGAAACAGGAAAAAGTAAAACCAATTACACCATCATGAGTGCAGCCAGTAAAATACAACGGGAGATGATATACTGCTTCATACGCAGATACTTTACACAGAAATTCTAGAACAGCAGTTTGCTATCTTTCATTCTTATATCCAGGAATTATTCAAAAGAAGGACTTTGAGGGAAGCTCTCAAGAATTAGCCACCTTAAATAGTCATCTGTTGAGTTTCATTATCATTCTTGGTATTTCAAAACATTTCTGGGTATTCACTTTTAAGGTTGTTGTAGTTTATCCTTTCCTCAATCCTAGAGCAGAACCATGCTGCTGAATCCGTGGCAGAACAGCCAGGCCTACAGCAAGCAACTGAAAGACCGTATCTCCTCACTACAGCTACCTGTAAAACCTGAGGATGGTGTTCCATTTTCAAAATATTAATATCATGGTACAGCCGGTATTATCAGAAATTCATAACATTGTGAGGCACCTCCCACTGCAATACTGTTTCTCTCTCTCTGGTTTGCTGTCCAGTGGCTATTTGAATCTAACTGATTGACCCTTAAATTAAAAAAAAAAAAAAAAAATCTGTTTTTGATAAAGAGACTATGGAAAAGTGTATCTTTTGGCATGTGTTTAAAAAATAGCAAAATTTGAAAGGTTCCAGTGCTCAGAAAAAGCAGGAACAGGGATTTAACATTTGACACCTTTAACATCTGGGTCCTGTGCTTGTCTAAGATACTTGTTTCGGGACGACAGACTGCAGGAAGACCGAAAATTATCAAAACAACTAAACAATTACACGGGGAACCAGCTCTTACTTCTACCCATGTACCCCTTACAGAGCTTTGCACAGATTATCACTCACCACCTTCTTCATTTGCTGTCTGCCTCTTCTGAAACCTCAGGGTCCAAACTGCAGCAGTCCCGCAGGTTTGCAGGTAACATACAAATCCACATTTGAAGTAGAGCAGCAGAGCTCTCATTAGATTTTATCAACTTGAAGTACACTGAAAAGCAGGTACTGAGCATTTCCATTTGGAGACCTCGAGATTTCAGTGCTGTGCTGATGCAGCGACAGAGAATTGAATCTCTTCGCATCAGAGTGATCTTACGGAAATCAAATAACTGTGATGCAGTCAGACACACTGAGTATGAGAGAACTGTCACAAAGAAATCACAAAATGTGTCCTCAAAGTATGATTTGAATGCCGTACGGCAAATACAGTGGGGGACTCATAGCTAAGCAAACGTGGGGGGAAAAGCTTTGGAGATCATTAAAACAACCTGATCCCGACTGGCCCAGACAGGAGGGCTGCACACAAGCCTGCACGTACCACCTACAACCACCAACCATCACACACATGGAACAGGAGGCTGCCGCTTTCCAGTTTCAACACCCAGCTCTGCAAACTTGCTGTTCTTATGTCATTTCTGTGCTGGTTTTAAACAGATCAAAAGACTGCTGAAACACCACAGGTGCAAACTGCAGAAAAGACAGCAGGATTAGGCAGGAACTGATCAAGTTATCCAGTTCCATACACTCACATACACCTGAAGTGGTATTTCAGTGAAGACCACACTAAAGGGACACACCGATCCTTTCGCTGGCAGTGTCACTCTCACTGGCAAAGGGAAGTGCATTTGAACTACACATTTAAGCCTATTGCTCAGGATCAGAAATCTATTTAAAATGAGGAAAGAATGAAAGAAAAGAATCTATGACCTCGTCATAAAAAAAAAAAAAAAGAACTGTTTGATCTGGAAAAAACCTGCTGGCAAAGCAGATGCAGAGGAAATTTAGTTAAGTTCAGATTAATATACATTTCAGCAGAAAGGGGAATATACTTGGAATTTATTAGATAAAACTCGCTTGCAAATGCCACAAATCTACATTCTTTCTCCTTCCTACTGTCCTTGTTTTTGGAAATAAGCACAAACAAAAGAAACCACAAACAACTAACAACTATTAGGAAAGCAGAAAACTAGGAAACATCTTTGCTTGTAACGTGAGGATGTTACTTTTAAGCTACAGAAATAGCTGAAGCATTCAACACTACCTGAGTGAGAGTCAGAGTTTGGATGCACTGGCTCACCACACCAGTATGTTTTCCAATAAGGCAATGAGGAAAACCCAGAGTTAACAACTTTTGACCAAAAAAGTGCTGGCATATTTCTTAAGTTCAGAATTCACCTTCCTATTTTTCACATTTGAGATACATTTTGACAACGTGGTTTCAGACAAATTTCTACAATTCACATGCCCGATCGGTCAGTCATTCCTGTAATCTTTTTAGTCCTCCTTACTATGATTCTTTTACTATGAAGTTACTTCTCTTTGTACTACTATGAAATATGCACCCTTGGAGATGCTGAAAGGATACTGACTGGACAAGAACGTGAGCAACACGCTGTACATTGGCCCTAGTTTGAACAGGGACTTGGACCAGACCACCTCCAGAGGTCTCTTCCAACCTCTATTGTTCTGTGATACAACTTTGTATTTCCACTTTTCAACATTCTCTTTTTGTCTTATACAGAATCTTTGAGGCTACAGAAAACAAGAAAAATATTCTGCACAATCACCAATGATTGGTCAAATATTTCAATTTCCCCTAAAGTTATTTCAGGTATACACAGCTGTTTAATATGCAAGAGCTCAAATACAGCGACAAGGATATTTGCAAGGTATGGCACAATACCTTCCTCTTGCTGGCTGCAATGACAGCAGGGAGCCATCGACTCTCTCTAGTGTCCATTAGTAGGAAAACAACGTCATGAGCCTCAATCAGTTCTTCGAGTTTAGCCACATCCTTCCGAGCTTGTGCCATTGTTACTTCAGAAAAATTCACGGGGTGGCCCGGCATAGGGATGCTCATGTTATAGCCTTCCGCACTCTGTATGGAGACAGAGAGAAAACAATGTATTAAAAAGATAACCTTGTGGCTGAACAGAACTGTTATAACAAAATTGCAGAGTACAAATTCAATTACTGCTTGGCAGAATGGCAACTTTATTCTTTACCTCTCTGGGGATATCAGTGCTGCACACTGAAGCACGGGGCTGAAGTTTTGGGGGGAAGGGCAGGCTCAGCAGCTATATTCACGCAGAACAGAGCGGCTCAGTGCACACGACTGCCCTGGGTCGTGAGAGCAACCAACCATGTACGGGTGGCTTGGGGCCTGACGGAACAAGCTCAGTCTCTCAGAAGGTCTCATCAGGTCTGGTGAATGACTACAAGAGGACAGCTGAACTACTCCTAACCCCAGGGGTAACAAACCTCGTTACAAAAGCAAGCAGACGGATTACGTGATTACGATCATGCTGTTAAACTTAGATAAAGTCTTTGTCCTGGATTATCTTTGCAGCCACATCACACACAACGTTAGCTGGATGTAGTTTATATTTCTGATACTGAGTATTGTCTCAACTACAGTAAGACAGATGCGAAGCATCACACATTCTCCTCTGTGTTTTAAATTCTTTACAAGACAAACAATAGTCTCAAAATATTTTCATGCAACTTGTGCAGCCATAATGTGAACTTGATATAGAAGAAAATCACTTCTGAGGCTCGTTACTCCAGTGCTTCGATGTCTGGAGGCCTGTGCTGTGCGGATGCTGAAAGAGCCTTTTCTTGTTGCAGGAACATCTGCCTCTTCCAGCTCCATATTTGGGCACGCCATATCGAGCAGAAAATGGCTAAAGAGCCAAAGAAGTAGATACAATGCATACACAATGCACACAATTAACTCACTCTTTGGGAAACATGTTAACACAATCTGCCAGCCATCTGCTGCAAGAGAACCATGGATCCTTCATAGATGGTTACAGAAGCACAGACTGTGCCAAAGCCTCCCTGCTTGTCACTGTGCTGTAAGCAACTCACCATTTAAAAGCCAAAATTTAGAAGCTAGATGACCCAAACATAAAATCAGATGGGTAGAGAGGAAAGGACTGTCGCTGGAACATGCTTTAGGATTCAACAGTTACAGGCACAACTCATAAATCTGGGTGAGCCAAAGAACCAGAAGGGTGAAGTATCCATTCTACACATCATAAACACCCCGGAAGATGAAAAGAAGTGGACACATACAGCAGCTTGGGGAAATGAATTTGGGTAATATCTGCATCTACCATACCAAAGGATGCACCATTTTTTTCCCCCTCTTCTTCTTCCCTGCCTCTCCACCCCCTCCCCCACCCTGCCACCTCTAAGGGGAAAAATGTGGAGTCCACAGTAATCCAGCGTGCTGCTCACAGGGCAGCTCCACTGCGTCACGGTGAGGACAGCCCGGGTTCTGCATCACCAGCACAGACACCACATAGTTATTGGAGGAGGTTTTACCTTCACTGTAATTATCTCCTCCAGAAAGCTACGGCAGGAACACAAAACTTAATCCATGCTGCATATGAGTGGCGTGTTTATGGGTAACTCTTCAGGCCCCGGTGCTGCACACAAGCGCTGATTTACTAGAGAAGTATAACTGACACTGTTGGCGAGTTAGGAGGTTGATTTTTGTTTGAAAAAATAAACAACTAAACAAATAAGTTGAACATGAGCTGCATGGAAATATGGTAACAAGGTTTTTAAAATACTAAAATCTTACTAGAATTCAGAAAAAAATCCCTCTATCCATTGACCCTAGCTGCAGGAATACATACAAGCCTGGCAGCTGCAATAGCGTCAGTTTTATTCGAATAACTGTCCCCTGAGAAAAAGACACTAGCCACTGGCAAAAGTGGCCAAGGTACGCTTTTGCAGCCAAATGTGGGCAAAAAAAGACCTAAGAGGATACCCTGCGATGGCACATGCAGAGTATTTTAAAGAGGGGTAAATGTGCATATATCCTGAAAGACAGATCTCCTTCATTCCACAGAACTCCAAAGTCTCAGGAAGTCTCTATACAATAAAGAATTTTGCTTGACTGCTCACAAAAATGCTTCGATTTCAAGACCAGAACCTTCACTCTAACAAAAGACTTAAAATGCCTCCAAATTATCCAAAACAAAACAATATTTAGTTACCGTCCCATAAAGTATTAGAATCACATACTTATTTTAAAAAAAAAGGATTTTATGTTGACATGTGCAAAACCATAAAAGACAAAGTGCTCTTCAACACTTTCATTGACAGCTGACCAGAGCTGTGCTTGAGACTCCAGTGCCTTTGGTTTGGTTTTAAAAGCAAACGGACATCAAGATATTGCGATTTGTGGTACTACTGTAACCTTCTCTCTCATTTTCATACACATTTCTATTACCTTCCTGCATGTTTTTGTTAAGCCACAGCTCGGATCACTTAGAAGAGATCTGTGCTCCGTACATTGAGCCTGAGCAGAAGCGTGCCATGGGCACCTACACAGAAAATAAAGCAATGTGCTGCTGCTGCCATCAATTCATTGTTCTATCGGAAACACCTATGTAAGGCAGCTCCCCGGGCAATACAGTGCAAAGGACAAGAAAATGCTAAACACACTGGAGCTCCACACCTGGATACATCAGGAAACAATTGTATGAGAGAGCCAATGAAGTTAAATTCCACAGCAACTATATGAATGGCTCTGTGTATTACCTCCTTGTAATGAAAGGCCGGGAATCCGTAAATTCTGCTATTTCCAAGTCCTCTCTTCTTTTTTATTACAAAACTCTAAGCTACAGTTAACGATAACCTTAGAAGTGGAATGAAATAAATCAAAGCTCCTTGTCAAAGTATTCCTTCTTATCTCTTTTGCAATGATGAGGTGGTTACTCTTCCAACTAAAAAGGATGTAAAATTAAAAAAATAAAAATAATTCACATCGAGCAGTCAAGCATTTCAAAGTCAACCAGGAGAAAGTGCATTTTGTGTGCAAAATATTACTCTCACCGAAATCAAAGAAAGTAAATCAGACTGCAAGCGGATTGCACAGAAACGTAAAACCAAATTTTCAGCAATGCCTTCAGAGTCAGCACTGCTGCTGGGATCCCCATGGGCTTGCAAGGACTGTGTGGGTTTCCAAACAGCAGGAGACACCTCTGGCTACTCCTTCAGTATGAGCAGGCTCAAAATCCAGAGCAACCAATCTCTGAATAGAAAGACATTTACACTGATAAATACAGGTTTTGGTAATGAGCAACAGTGCAGCCTGCAGTGACACCTTCAGCTCTATTCTGAGAAGTCTGTCAAAATCAGCTGGGTTATAAAAATCTCCAGCTAGAAGAGCTACACTGTCTGAATTGTCCCAAAGCACCAAGACTTGGCCAGGCCAATTACAGTCTTACTGTTGGCCCATGGGCCTGGCCTACTGCCTAAGCCTCACCACTCTCACATGCTCTCAGCACAGTACCAACTGGTTTTACTGCGAAGCCCGTTAATCCTTGCTAATGCTAGCATGTTGTTTCTCTGGATGCTCCCTGCCGGCCAAACACGACACCCCTTCTCCACACATTCCACGGCAGAAATGAGGCTGACTGAGAAATACATTAGAAGCGTCCTATCACTTGCGCCACAAAGTTATGAGAGTAGGTTTGCGTCCCGCTGAAGGCTGGTTAGATGTGACCCATCCGCAGCAGGAGGAAACAACAGAGAATGCCCACCACTGGTGGGGATGACGTGCTAAGGAAACAGTGGGAGATGCAGAACGTTTGAGGCATACGGTAGAGGAAAAACTCCTCACACACAGGAGGGGTTGCACACTGTATATGCTGTTACTGAGGAAGAAGATAGTTTTTTTCCTATGTATAGCATATGTCCTAACACTTACTGACACAGGCTCACTGAAGCTCTGTGATTGCTTCCCTCTTATACTAGAAGTTCCTCTCCAGGTTGTATTTAACTTTTTAAAATTTATTTAAAGTTTTATCACAATCTCCAGATTCAATAGCACAGCTTGGTCTTTGTTTCTAACCAGAAAATTGGTAACACTACCTTGCAGTCTGTATCTCTACAGGCACAAGTGTATCATTCAAGATTCCACAAACAGCTTTTATTTCTAATTAAACTGCTCACTCTTTCTTAACACTCCTATTTTCATTTTCTCAGGTTTACAAAGTGATGATGTCATGTGACACAAATCCTAGTCAGCATCACATTGGTGCTCTATGTGGCTTCACACAGGTGCTTTATTTTCTGTCCTTGCTCTGCTGTTTAATATTCCTGTAGCTAAATTAATATCACCAAGTAACAACAACACTATAATGCACCAAGGTTAAATACAATTCTAGGAACTTTCAGAGTCTCTGCTTTACTTATCAAAAGTTCTGAAAGTGCAATGGTTAGCATTTTTTCATACCGGGGATCATTGATATTCATATGCTCATTGGTTTACTGTTCACTAATAACACTGATTTCATAAATAATGACAATAACAGGATCAACTCAGATAAAACAGAACAAAACCACAATCCTTGGGTCAGACAAAATGAACCTGAAGATATTTGGAAACAATCCTCTGAAAAGGTTGTTCACAACACTGATCATCAGCAAGGTAACAGATCTGTATCTTGCTGTTCAGAGTTCCCAATAATATTATAAGCAGTAACACAATCAGTGGCACTTTAAATACAGCATTACACAGCAAGTAAACGTAACTCATCCTTATTCACACTACGTGGTTAATGCGCTCTTTGACAGCTGAGCTCTGGTAACTACAACTACCACTTCTAAGACAGTCTCAATTCCATAGCAAAAACTATAAACAGTGGAGTGACTTCTATCACACGCCAAACAAGTATAAAAAAGTTTTGTTCATGATAGAGGAAGCTGAGAGCATGTCTATTCTGAAGCTATAGGCCACAACAATTCTTCTCCCAAATGAAGGATGCAACGGAGACAACTGCAAATATCTGCAAGTTGTTGTTCTTTTTTTTTGATCTGCTTTTTTCCCCACATTGAAAATCAGGCGTGTTTGAACATGTGCACTGAATAATGTTCATACGATCCACATCCCTGAAGTCAAAGAGAATAATGACTGCCACTGGCGGGTCTTTCATGATCAAGCTTCTAAAGAAACAATTTTTTTTCCCCTGTCTTTTGTTCCCTTTCAGCTACTTCATTCTGACATTAAGTTGTTACCATCCAGCTCCCCAGAAGAGAAGCACTTTGGTCAAAGGCCAAAATCGGTATCTTCTCCAGGCTGCTACGAGCTGCTTCCCTTTCCTGGGTCTGATTCAGTTTGCTTAGTTCTTGAAGAAAACAAAACAGACAAGAAAGTTCTCTTCCATCATCTTAACACTCTGTACCACACTTCTATGCAACCCAAGCTCCTGATCGATACTTGCTGCTATTAAGCTATTCTGGGCAAAAACAACAGAAAAAAAAAACCTTTCAGTTTTACAATTCAAAATTTTTCTTTTACTTGCACTGCACCACTGATCATTCATAGAGCAAAACGTCCATCTGCAGCAAGCTGGAGAACACTAGGTCATTTCACTCCAACAATACCATAATGAGTGAAAGGCTAAGTATTTGCCTCTTATGTGGAAAATCAGCTTAGATAAGGTTGCAAATTTTGGGTGTAAAACATCGTGGGAGACCTCAACAATACATGTATGACTGCCTCCAAGACTGTCTGCTCCCAGAACAGCCAGACAACATGTCTGAACTGACAGGTAATGGCAGAGTGTGGAAACACAGCACTGAAAGCAGCCGGTACTGAAAGCTCCTTAGGACACACTAGACAGGAAACAAATCCATTTCCCCATCCATGAGCTACAAGACAATGCAGACAATCCTTAATCACATTTAATGGATTACAAATGTTTATTGTCTCAATAAAGTGCAACAGGTACAGAGTACTTGAGCAAAATGCTCACAGATTTGTCAGGAACCAATGTAACACCTGTGCAGTATTTTCCCTCCCACTCACAATAAGGCTTAATCATTAGAACCTGGAATTGTTATTTAGAGTCACTGGTTCTCTTCCAAGAACATATTAACACATGTTAAATACTGATCTTACCACTCCAGGGAAGATTTTCTGCAGCCTGTCTGCTGCCGCAAGTGCTTTAGGCTTCCCACCGCTAAGACAGTCTTCAAACTCGTACAGCGGCTGTCGTACTGGGTTGGAGTAGGAGATCTTTGCGTTGTCCACAAATGTAATCTTCCTGACTCCCCAACCCTAAACAAGAAAGTAATTTAGATAATGATAAGGAGAATGGGCTGAGCCATATACTTTTGAGTAATGCCAGAAACTCAAGAGAAGTTTTGTCCAATTTTTCTAGAAAGATTCTGAAGCTATTTGCAGCAATAACCTTGTACTTGTGCTGAATTAAGAGAACAAAAAATTTGGTCTGTCCAAATATATCATTTAGCAGTAATCCCTCCAAACCATGCTGAATTCAGTGTGACGTGGTCAATGCCCCTGCAAGTAAATACCAGCAAAGCTACTTCAAGTGCTTCACTGTGAATTTGATCATATTAGCTTGATAATTTATTCCCGAATTTCTTGATCAATCTTTTCTTTTTTTTGCAAATTCAAAACAAGTTACTATTCTGCTAAGGCTCTCTTACTAGCTACTATTCTACTCTTCCCTGCAGTTTATAACATCACCTAATACATGTTACATGTACGTTAACAGAGAGAAATACAAGTTTTCTCCTATGTGCCATGGCAGCTGCTAAAAAAAAATAATCATATAGAACTTATGGGAAACAGCAGATTACTTTTAAGATTAACTCAGGACTTACCATCAAGGTCCTTGCAACACTACAACCCAGCGTACCAGCCCCTAGCAGCAGACACTTGGCAGACACAATGTTTTCCAAATCAAGGGTAGGCACCAAACGCCAGCACATCAATTTCAAATTAAGATCCACCGATGATTCTGCTAACCTACACCAGGAAATAAACAGCAACACACTTCTGAATGTTCTTGCATTCCTCCAACAAAGCAATTACTTTTATTCCAATTGAAGAAGTTAAACCTTTTTTTTTTTTAAGGAGACAATTAAATAATTCAACATACAAGTAATATGAAAAACAAAGTCCCCCAAGCATACTTCCAGCTAATAATAAGGTGCGTGGCAAGGAGATCGGAAACAACCCCTTTCCTGCACCCAGTTACATCTGTCCTCAACACGAACTATTACAGTAACTCTCTAAGGAATGCAGTCAGTTCTTTGTGGAAGTTTTAGAAGGAAAATAAGGTAAGAAATCCATGCTCAACCTGATGTCAGATTTTTGCATTCATCAGAACACAGGGTGTTAAAACCCTCATCAACTCAGGTCATCACAAGTCATCCACAGAGCAATAACTGGCATAGGAAAATCTCAGAAGAAAAAAAAAAATCCATTCAAAGCATGGCGCTCATTCACTCTCCTTCCTCCTCTTGCCAAAGGAACACATTGCTTCACACAGAATGGTAACGCTTACTTCTCCACTCCTGCTCATAAAACTCCTCAACATTCTTCTTCCTTTCTCCTGTCTTCAAATCAGATATGCGTGCAAGTTCTCAGATTCATGAGTTTCATTCCTTTTTATATCATAAACGTAATTTTTGCAGTATCCAGTAAATTATTTCTCAAACAAGGATTTAAGATGGCAATGGCCAAGGTGGGCATACTACCAGACATCACTATGGGAACTGACAGGAGTCAGCATGCATACCAGTGAAGAAGGCCAAGTTACATTTCCTTAAAGAATTAAGAGCCCTCAGATGAACCTTCTCGAACATCTGTGAACAAACTCTGGATCGCCACAACTGCAAGCCAAAACCGACTTAGCTTGGTAGGCAAATGATGTTAACCTGGATCATTAATTAGATCAACCCACTCCCACAGTGCTGCAAAGGCAAGAGCACACGTGCAGTCAGTGCAAGCAGGGGAGCCGGTAGGCTGCGCGACCAGACTCTTCTCAATCCACTGCCCATACATTATGTGCAGAAAAATAAAAATCAGTAAAACAACCTTTCCTGAGCTCTTTTGTCACACCCTAACAACTCCAAGAGGCTGAACTTTTCTCCATGCTTACTTTTATTACATTAACAACCTGCAGGTTATAGAATTCAATAAGAACCACAGGTCTGTAGCACTATGACCTACCTTCCACTTGAGTTTTAAATTTGCATTTAAAATTTTATGCTAGTGTCAAAAATTGCAAACACTTCTGCTTCAGGCAGTGCGCTCTGCTCTGTGAAGGTCCTTACCCACAACAGGACCGTCCAGAGCACACACAGCACAAGTGCTGGTGCATATTCCTACCTCACAGAGACAGACAGTCCTTGCATTTCACATTTCAACTTGTTATGGCTTAAGTCAAAGTAAAGAAAATGCAGAAATGTAAAAGATAACGAACAAACCTTTTTGGATCCATACATTCACTGAGATTCACCATCCTTGGACCCATGCCTCCCTTTTGGTTTTTCTCCCATCCAACAGCTTTTGGACAATCTGTTTGACATATTAAAAAAAATTTAAAAAAAAAAAAGAAGAAAGAAGGAAAGAAAGGATTAAAGCCTTAACATCACAGGATAGAAAAGAGAAATTCTGTTAGATTTAATCTTGTTGGAAAAAACAAATTTTAAGCCTGTAAGTAAAGACGTGTACCTTCACAACCTAGTATACGTTGCTATACAAATTATGCTGTTTTATATCAACCAAAAGCACCCTTTCTTAGAGAAGTGCTTTACTCTTAAATGTCCGATGTGCTGCTTTTGCCTGTTCAGCTTGCTTCAAACCTAGGACAGAGATGGCATCATTCCTCATCAAGCCACCGAATCCCTAATGTCAAATAGACTGATACATTCAGAACTCAGTAAATTCGTAACTCAAAACTCAGTCAATTTTATCAAGTTCAATCATCTCTTCATGCTCCCCAGACCCCATCTGGAAATTCAGTAGAGAATGATACACCCTAATTATATAATAAACAATTCACAACGATGATATGCAAAGCATTCATGACTTCTTGGATGAGGTAGAGAAGTTTTGTGATACTGTCCTGTACACAGAAAATCCATCTGACTTCACGTTCTAATGATGCAAATCCATTGCTTTAAAATCCATCTGCCTGCCTCACTGTGGGATTGAAGAAACAACTCCACTCTGTAGCAGGCTTCTTCCTTTTTAGAAATAGAAAGTTTGCATCCCATAAATTCACTATCATATGCATTTTTTCTAGCTGAGGGACCGTGTACAAATTTAACAAGAAAAAAGAGACTAATTGCTAGCTGCCTGGGTCTTGTATTTCATATGACCCCAACAGGACTCTTTTCTTACATTAGACACAAAATTTAAGGATGAAAAAATGAAAAGAGAATATGCTCTCTTCTTTCTTTTTTGAAGGAATCATCTCCTTTATAGACATTCAATAGAAATGAAAACAATTTAAAATCCATTTGAAATAACTTAGCACAAGCAATGATTTAGTACTATTAACTTATTTTTTCCATCTTCACAGTGATTGAGGAGGGAGAAAAAAAAAGGAAGAGTTTTTTTAAAAAAATTGATTACCTGGGCCAAGGGCTCTCTCTGGAAGTTTTATTTCAAAGACAATGCTGTGTGTTATGTCCCTCACCCCTTGCATGGTCCGATCTCTGAAGCAGAGCACTTCCACTGACTGGAGAATGCTGCCCCTGCCATGCAAAAAAAAAAAGAGAGAGAGAGACGCCACTTCTTTAATAGGAAAGGTGCTTCTTTTAAACACCATTTCACACGGGCTTAGTTTCTTGCAGATTCTGACCAAGGCTTTTTCTGCTAGTACTGGAACACTTGATCTTACCAGCTATAAACCCAACTGCTTCGTATATGAAAATGTCTGGTTTGTTGGGAAACAGCTTTAAAGAAGCGGTACCGTCAGCCTGTCATCTGTCATCTATACAGCGCTGCGAGACAAACTGCGTATTGAGAGGAAGAAAAGGCAGGGAAGCACTAGAGCACATACCAGGTGACGTGATGTACTTTGCCACTGCACAAGCAAGACCCTCTTAGTTCTCGATGTAATACCACTTTTCCTCTTATGATTCAAATCCCCAAATCAAACAATTAGAACTTCAGTGCTTAAAAACCTCTGAATTTCCAAACACGTAAACCTCTCTGGTCACTTACACATTTTTGTAGCTACAGGTCAGCTAGCAGCCTAGAAAACACCATAACGCCATAGCAAAATGAACATTTTTTCTCCCTGCTGTGTGCTTTGTAATAAAATGTAAAAGTCAAAACTATTAAA
Source organism: Pterocles gutturalis (assembly GCF_000699245.1). Taxonomy (NCBI): domain Eukaryota; kingdom Metazoa; phylum Chordata; class Aves; order Pterocliformes; family Pteroclidae; genus Pterocles; species Pterocles gutturalis. The sequence continues at coordinate 24,296 of NW_010118175.1, forward strand.
ATGCAACTTTCACGTTTTTGTTGCAGCAACCCAATTTTGTATGATACTTTAAATGATACTTTTTTTCAAATACCAGAGTTCAAAACTATGTCCTGTCTTTCTAACTTCTGCCCAAGAAAAAATTCAAGAAGGTTCACTGCAAGAAAACACTAGAGTATCTGATTTTCAAAATTTAGGTCTAGTAGTACTTGGCAGTAAGCAATTATATAAAATCACAGAATACTTTAAACTAGATCTGAAACAGCTAGAGGGTATTGGCAGGGCCTGAAGCATGGATTTCCAGGTATATGCATGCATGTGAGGATTAGGAATAATAACATCTGACTGACAGAAGTAAAAACCAGAATAATATGCAAAATCTGCATCACTGGAAGTGAGTCATGTCAAGGTTAGAAGTTAAATCTCAGGTGGGTGATACGAGTAAAGCGTCACGGGGGAAAAAATGCCTAACTTGGTATCAACCAATAGATAATCTTTGTGGGAAAGAATAAAACAGATACCATTTGTGGGCTGCCAGGATCAGGAAATTTCTCAGTGGCCATCCTGGATAGTGGGATAAATTACACGGATCATAAACTCCAACTGTCACCTGCAAATAAAATTGCTCTAAATGACAAGTCATCTAGCCATGCTGATACTAAGTTCACAGTAAAAGTTATCTGACATTTTTAATATGAAACCTCTGGACAGAGAAGGCACCCCCCCACATTTTATGTATTTACAAATGGTTAATACATGGTCACACTGGACTTCAGTCGAGCGTTTGCCACAGCTGTGAGATTTGTTTAGTTCAGCCTCTTTACGGACGTTCACTCTTCATTGCAGTATGTGCACCTTCCTGACCCTCCTCAACGACATCATGATGGGAGAAGCCCAACCACGGAAGCCTTGCTCTCAAAACAAAATTCTGGATTGACTTTGGGGTAATCAAAAAGTGAAAGGGGACAAACCAGCAAGACACCAAAAAAACCAGCATAAAAATCACTTGTAAAGCCAACCTTCCAGATGGGATCTCAATAAAGGAACTGGACATTCTGTCTCATGTCCACGCAGTGTAATACCATGCCCATAACCGAGGCATCTAAACCAGGAACTTACTTCACAGTCAACACAGAACCAAAACACACCCAGGCAGGAGAAAGATGTCCCTGCCTGCCTTTAGATATGCGGAAAATCTGACCTTGGCCATCACTAGCGATATCTGTGTTTCACATCTACAGAGCTCTTCGCTCCTCCTTCTTGGCCTGTAGATGGACTTAGTGTGACTGATCTCAACTCTGCCACACCCGCGAGGTGTCCCTGGAACAGTCTGAAATGCAGATGAGCCAATCCAATGGATGCAGAGAGGAGGACCTGGGACCCACTCCCCACATCCTTCCTCCCAGCCATGCAGGGCTGCTGCTGCTGCTTGGCAACTGCGGACTCTAGCAGGCCTCAGACTCCTTAGTAAGCTGATTAGATTTCATAAACTAGCAGAAAATTAACTCAGCAACAGCAAAACCATGTTTTTCTTCCAGGGAAGCAAGTTCAGTTAACTCATTGAAACAGGAACAAACTCTACAGGCAGTATTGATGCAGTAATTCTTATCTGACAAGTCTAAAATTTTGGCACCTCCTTCCAAAGTGAATGTTAATGAAGAAACATATTCCAGATTTCAGATTTCTCTCATATTGAGAATGCCTTAATTGAGAATTAAGCATACTCTTATCTGTGACCCGTTTCTGCAGTTACACTACCATTTAAAATCTCAACCTTCGTATCGTTATTTTACGTAGAAGAACTGCAGACCTAGGTCTTAATTTCAGAAAAACAAATCTGGAAAAGCAAAAAAAAAAAAAATTGAAGATCAAGTACTACAAAACAAAACTGAATTACCTTCATAAGGTATGACAAGACCTCCTTAAAAAAAACAGTCTCTTTTGCACTTATTAGCTCTTCACCATAACTAAAGTGTTTTCTTTAACACTTCAGTGACATGTAAGATACAAATCAGTTTGAAGTTCACCAAAAATAAAGACAGTAAAGCACTCAGAAAGGCCTAGCAAAGTTCAGCAGCTGAGCAACATGATCCAAACCAGAATTCAATGTAAACAAACCAGTCCAGTCAACTCTTGCTGTGATGACATCTGCTTCACGTATCGTAATTCTTCTCTAACTACTGACAGCAACGGACAGCACTCACTTAACGCTCAAGGACATGCATGATCTCTGCATTGAACAAGAAGAAATATCCCAGCCTCTTCTGGTGCACAATCCATCTATCCTCCAAAATTAGAAAGCATTTATCCTGAACATTCTTATGACAGGTACATGTGGCAAAACACACACTGAGAGCTGAAAACTGAAAGTTGAACATTCCCATGTAGTACTCCCTGATTGCTGTTACCACCAACAACAAATACAAAAAGGAAATTAATACAAATGTTAAGTACACAAACAGTAAAATAAGTGTTTTACATTCTTATAGCATTGTAGGTAAAGTGGTTCGAAAATTTTTATCATTACGCTAACTCTTTCATAAACTTCCGTTGTTTCTGTTCTGATAATGAGGGAGACAGAGCACAAAGAACTCTGCTCTCAAGCTGACTGTTAATCTGATGGAACTGGGTTTTGCATAAGAACTAGAGACCCTTAACTTGACCAAAAAAAAAAAAATCAATCCAAGCTGCTCCTCCACCCACTGTACCCAGCTCAGTATTATAGACACTTTTCAAAGCATTCGTAAATTAAACATTTGTAGATTATAAAAAGACATAAAAATTCTCATTACCTTTCCCCCTTGGTCTTGGAAGAAAGCATCCCACTTTTTCAGCAGAGATACCACAACAGAATTGTCATGATACTTAATTAAAAAATAAGGCAAGGCCGTGACGCCCTCTTTCTGGCAAAGTTCATCATACGCTTTCTGAAGCGCTTGAATCTAAAAGCAAAAAGACGACTGTAACCAACAGTTTTAATGGTCTTATACAGAACCACAGCAAGTGTTTCAGCACCTGAGAAGGCTAGCAGATAATCTCAGAACACAGCGTATGCAGAAGTTTTAAACCCCATTATGACCACAGTAACTGACATCAAAAATCCAGTTGCAGAACCAGCATTTGCTAATGTAAATTTTAAACAGAAACATGATTATCATTGCCACAAACTGATCCACCAATATACATGAAAACAAGATAAAAGCCTAATTCTGATAGCCACAGTAGCTTTACAAGAAAGTGAACCTGTTCCTCTATTACTAGCGAAAGAACAGAGTCCCACTCCATTTATTTTACTAGATGTATTTTCAGTGTCTAGCTGAAACTCTGCCTTTGGACCATGACAGGTATTCTTACACTATTTATTACTACAGAACTAATGAGGGTCTTCTGAGAAGAAGGGAACTAAGCATTTTTCACTGAAAAAAACCAAACTATTTCGCATTGACTATTATGCTACCAAAAATTCATTCAAGGTTTTGCATTAACTTCCATCAAAGCAAAAAGGCATTTGTGGGCAAGTTGATTTTTCATCCTTTTGCACTGTAATACGAAAGAAACTACAAAAAAATTGTTAACTTTTCTCCTAAAAAAAAAAAA
>NW_010118176.1:0-1931 GCF_000699245.1 Pterocles gutturalis
CCCGCGGGGATGGCCGGTGTGTTCAAATGATGTCATAGCTGGAGCTGCCAGATCATCGCTGCTCAGCTGCCGAACGGGGGCCGTGGCGCTGCGGTCACTGCACAGGCTCCGCTCCCGGTCCCCCACTCACCAAAGGCAGTTACCAAGCGCCTTGCTCGTAGCACACAGGCTGGGGGCTTAGATTTCTAACTTTCTGTCAAGTGTTCTGTGTGAATTAAAAATTTATGAAGCAGGAAATAATAAAGTCTAGTTATTGACAGAATATTCTCAAATTCTTAATAAAGACAATGAAGGGCACCCGTCATCGTGGGAGAATGTATTTCTGGCAACAGCAGCAGAAAGTCGTGGCTGTTCTGTGCTGCTCATTCATTCCCTACAGAATCCTCAGGGGACACACAACGAAGCAGGTTTCTCATTTCTTTATGTTGAAGCATTTGGGGTTCTCAGTCTTTTAAAAGAAATCATGCTTTTTGAGACAGCTTTCCTCTTCAGTACAAGCTCAACGATGGGATGTCGTTTGCCATTTGACCAGGAGGACAAAAGGGGTTTGTTTTACATCAAGTAAACAATTTTTTTTCCTGTAATGACTGACTGGAGATGTCATATGTCTCATTTTCCTCAGTGGTGAGAGCACGCTCGCAAAGCAGTGTTTTTTGTTGGGGTACAGCCCATAGCCCTGACTGCCACTATGTGAGGTGAATTTGGTGAGCTTGGTATTTGGTGAGCCATAAGAGTACAACAGAAGGAGCCTCCCTCTAGTTTTCTGCTGCAGAAAGCTTTCTGATGAGAGAACTGCAGTGAGTCATGTGAATTAAATGCCAGTTTTCATCTCCGCATTCTGTAAGGAGCAAGCACAGAGCCAGAGGGTTTTCCTCAGCCCTCACCAATAATGCAAATCCTTTTGGCATACTGAGTTTCCTGATAGTTCACTGCCTGGTTAAAAGCTGCTGCTGTTCTATGGCTGCTACAGGTCAAGTCTGTTACATGCTGTGGGCATTGCCTTTTAGTGTGTAAATTAAAATTAAGCCTCTAAGAGTCTCTGCAGCCTCTAACATTCAGCTCTCTGGCTCTTGGAGCAGAGGTGAGCTCTGCTCTGGGTGCAGTGCTTGCCCTGACACCCTGCTGAGCCAGCAGTGGTCTGTATTTCCTTTTTGTCCCCTCTTGAAGACAGTGGGGTGTTTTCTGCCAGAAAGAGAAATGAATCCCAACGTCCTTTTCCCAGCTGGTCCCTTGGGATCTCACTGTTGGTGGCATGTCTGCATTCAGGTGGAAAGCCCGGAAGCATCCTCTTCCTCCTCTGCAGTGCCTGTGCAGATTTGGGATAAAACATAGATCTTGGAGCAAGTTTTGGACCACAGCACTGCTCTGTGTCAGCACGTTGTGCTGCTGAGAGAGGATGTGAGAAGGGGATGTCCTTGCAGCTCCTGGGCAGTCTCTGTGGCACCATGCTGCCTTCCCCAGCTGTGGCTTTAGGAAAGCAGTGGTGGCCACCCCGTTTCTCACTGCATAAGAATGGCAAATCCTTAATCCTGGCCACCAGCCTCCTGGTTTTAATCATTTGGGGTTTTTTCTTTGTTTTGTTTAAACAAGAGATGGCACTGTGGCATAGCCATGCAAGGAATAAAAAAAAAAAAAAAAACAAACAAAAAAAACAACTTCATAGCTTTTTTATGGCCCAGAAAGCCAACGGGATCCTGGGATGCATCAAGAGAAGCGTGGCCAGCAGGTTGAGGGAGGTGATTCTCCCTCTCTACTCCGCTCTTGTGAGACCCCACCTGGTGTACTGCATCCAGCTCTGGGCCCCCCAACATAAAAAAGACCTGGACCTGTTGGAGAGAGTCCAGAGGAGAGCCATGAAATTGGTCAGAGGGCTGGAGCACCTCCCCTGTGAGGACAGGCTGAGAGAGTTGGGGTTGTTCAGGCTGGAGAAG
>NW_010118176.1:2224-2481 GCF_000699245.1 Pterocles gutturalis
TGGCAGGGGAGCTGGAACTCAATGATCTTTAAGGTCCTTTCCAACCCAAACCATTCTGTGATTCTATGAAAATGCAAACAGAAGTGGATTGCCACCAGGATGAGGTAACCTGTGAACAGGGATTGTAAAAAAAAAAAAAAAAAAGGCAAAAACAACAAACGAAAAAAAACCCAAACCTGAGGAATTTGGGGTGCTGCTGAGTTTGAAGTTTGGTTGGTTGGTTGGTTTGTTTTTTGCCTCCGTGGTGCCGCTGGGTT
>NW_010118177.1:0-1123 GCF_000699245.1 Pterocles gutturalis
ACCGTGGGTCACCCAGACCGGCCATGGGGTCCACAGTGGTGGTGCCGCATGGACATCTGTCCCCTCTGGTCCCCAGGAGCTGGAGGACACCAACAAGTGGGGGCTCAATGTGTTTAAAGTTGCCGAGTACTCGGGCAACCGCCCGTTGACGGTCATCATGTACAGCATCTTCCAGGTGAGCGTCCCAGCAGGATGTCCCCAGCCCTGTCCCCATGCCTGGATGGGGACGAGCCACCTCTCGCCTCCCTGCAGGAGCGTGACCTGATGAAGACATTCCGCATCCCCGTCGACACCTTCATCACCTACATGCTGACGCTGGAGGACCACTACCACGCCGACATGTCCTACCACAACAACATCCACGCCGCCGACGTGGCTCAGTCCACCCACGTCCTCCTCTCCACGCCCGCGCTGGAGGTGAGCCTTGGTCCCCTGAGGCCACCAAGGCCACCACGCGTGTCTGGCTGGGCTGTAACGCATCTGCAATGCCTTTTTCCCCTGCTCCCAGGCTGTCTTCACGGACCTGGAGATCATGGCTGCCATCTTCGCCAGTGCCATCCATGATGTTGACCATCCCGGTGTCTCCAACCAGTTCCTCATCAACACCAGTGAGCTAGGGTGCAGGGATGGAGCTGGGGGGGGTGTGGGGACCCCCAGGAGCCACCCCAGGGTGACCGGTGCTGTCTTGCAGACTCAGAGCTGGCGCTGATGTACAACGACGCCTCGGTGCTGGAGAACCATCACCTGGCCGTGGGCTTCAAGCTTCTCCAGGAGGAGAACTGCGACATCTTCCAAAACCTGAGCAAGAAGCAGAGGCAGTCACTGCGCAAAATGGTCATCGACATGGTACGGGCGGGGGGTCAGACCACCCTGAGGAGGGGGGATTTGGGTTGGGGGGCTTCGTGGGGGTGTCAGACTGAGCCCTGGTCCCACCTCGCCCTGCCCAGGTGCTGGCCACGGACATGTCCAAGCACATGAACCTCTTGGCGGATTTGAAAACCATGGTGGAGACCAAGAAGGTGACCAGCCTTGGGGTGCTCCTGCTGGACAACTACTCCGACCGCATCCAGGTGGGCATGGGGACACAGGTGGGAAATCCTTCCCGGCATTGCCGGCGTAGGTC
>NW_010118177.1:1406-1743 GCF_000699245.1 Pterocles gutturalis
CGCCTCCGTGGAGACGTCCCAGGTGGGGCAGCGGCGTGGGGCTGGGGTGGGGGGTACAGGGCCAGGCTGGGGGGCTCAGCTCTGCCTTTCCCTAGGTGGGCTTCATCGACTTCATCGCCCACCCGCTGTGGGAGACATGGGCTGACTTGGTGCACCCTGACGCCCAGGAGATCCTGGACACGCTGGAGGACAACCGGGAATGGTACCAGAGCATGATCCCGCGCAGCCCGTCCCCACCGCCCGAGGGACCTGGGGTGTCCCCTGCTGCCACCGACAAGTCCCAGTTCGAGCTGACGCTGGAGGAGGAGGAGGAGGGAGAGCTGGACACGGAGCTGGA
>NW_010118177.1:1983-2648 GCF_000699245.1 Pterocles gutturalis
TGGGCACGTAGCGGCACCGGCCGGGGTGTCCCCTCACCTGTCCCCTCACCGCTGCGGGGACATGGGACTGGGCGCTGCCCCAGCGCGTGCTCCTGCCCGTGGGCTGGCAGTGAAGAGCACCAGCACCACAGGGACCAGGGTGGCCGCTGGGACACGGAGGGACCCAAATTGTGTCCCCATGCTGGAGCTGGGCAGGTCCTGATGGGCACAAGGACACTGCTCACCCTGTCCCAGCAACTGTCACCTGCTCCCACCCAGTGTCCCCCTGTACAGCTGCTGGGAAAGGTCCCTGTCCCCTTCAGACAGGGCTTGGGGACACTGTGCTGTGACTGTCCCCATCCCAGTCTTGGGGACATCATACCCCACAGGGCTCCGGGGACAGATCCCCAGGGGCCAGGCACAGCCAAAAGCATTTCGGCGTCTCTCCGGCTGTCCCCTGGCAGAAAAGCAGCCCCACGGCGGGCGGGCCGGCGAGGTGGGGAAGGGCGCTGGCACGGCCGGGCACCAGGGCACAGCACGGGCACGGGTCAGGGGTTTATTTATTTGGGGATGGGTTCACTTTTTCAAGCCTTTTGTAGCTCACTTTGTAATACACGCCTCACCTGCGCGTGCTCACACGCGTTCCCGCAGCAGAACGACGCGTTTCTACTCCGCGATCAGCAGGA
>NW_010118178.1:0-2292 GCF_000699245.1 Pterocles gutturalis
TGCCCCCAGGCTCCGGGGGTGCGGGGACAATGGTCCTCAGGAGCACAGCAGCCATGGGCTGTGCTGTAAAACCAGGCTGGGAGCCAGTGCCTCCCTTCCCTTCCTTCAGTGCCAGCGTCCTGCCCTCACCGGGAGCTGGCGCATCGGGACACGAGTACAGCTCCCTCCTGCTCTGTGGCTTCGCAGTACAAATACTATCAGCACACCCCCAGCAAAGGCTCATGTACGTCCAGAGCAGAGGCAGACGGTGGACAGGTGTATTCCCCAGCCGATGAACCAGCTCCAGGTGAGGGCAGGATGGTGGCATTGCAAATTGCAGGAAGGGAAGGGAGGCACTGAGGTGCAGGGGTCTGCCTCTTCATGATGTGATACAGCCGATTCACAGGCACAGTGATCAGCTGTATCACATCACGTCGAGGCAGACCCCTGCACACCAGCTCAGCCCTGAGGTGCTCAGCACAAGGGTGTGCGTTTGGGCACTGTCAGTGCAGTGAGGATGGCAGCAGCCAACACTGCAAAGAAGCACCTGTTTCTCCAGTCCATATGTAAACCACTGACTGTCCCAGAGAAGTTTCTCCATCCACCCATCTTGCAGAAAAGTAGGCCCTGCAAGGCTCCTTGTTCCCAAATTTCTCACAAGTGCAGTGTGCTGTTCACATTTCCCAGCACTCCCCAGGGACCCTTCTAGGGGTTCCCAGGGTGACCCTCATCAGCAGCTGCAGCCCTTGTCATCTTTCCACACTGCTTTGAAGCATAAGGACAACTTCCGAGACTAGGATGTAGGGATGACACTGACCTTGGTACAGGCTGGTGCTACTTCCTCAGGCAACTGCTGCCTACAGTAAAGTTGGCTGAATTCCCCAAATTATGAATAGTGCTAAATTTATGAGTCAAGACAACAGACAGCATAGAGAAGACTTAGAGTTCTCTCCAGAGTTTTTGATAAGAATTCTGCATGGATAATTCAGCCCAGCTAGGCTGAACTCTGAGCCTGCATCCTCCCAGAAGGGACACGGGGCTGGAAGAGCTCCCTGGTAGTTCCCATACTGCAGACCACAAGGAGAGCTTGCAGATCTGGTCCAAGAAGAGGGATGTAGTTCATCAGCTATTTCTAGCTGTCATTATAGGTTAGAAGGGATTTTTTTTATTTGACAATAATGACCCATGTTATTTCTACCTTTGTTTCACAGCAGAGAGAAATTAAAATAATTGTTCAGGTTAGCTTCTATTCTCTAAATCAATGTTGCATATGAAGTACCTCAAACAAGTATGCATCTGAGGGCAATTTGTGCTTCACAAATGCTGTCTGAGCTGGGACTGCAATGCCACGGAAACACAGTATGTTACAGCCACTGTGGCCTGTCAATGCAAGGAGAGGAAGGAGATCACAGACACCATTCTTTCTCGGACACTATCTTGCTTACCTTCGGAGGGGATGGCAAAGGTGTTTTCAGCAAAGCTCAGCCTCTCTGAACTCCCCCTGTGCTGAGCCGATGCACCAGCAGGTCTGCAGGTGATGCTCACCCCCCAGTCCAAGCAAAGCTCTTGCCCTGCTCTGCACTCCACGGAGCCTTGCGGCAGCACTGGTGGGAAGCACTGTGTCTGGAAATGCAATGAGAGTGGCAGGCGGAAGGAAACGTTAGGGGTATAACCACACACTGGTGCCTTACTAGACAGCTGCCCACTTGCAGCCCCATGGCCAGCCCTCCACAGGGGGGGCCAGCTCAGGGCAGCACGACCTGGGGCTGTCTGCACCTTGTCCTGCTGCCAAGGGCTGCCCTGCTGCAGGCGCAGCTCCAGCTGGGCTGCGGGGCAGGGGCACGTCCTCTGCTAAGGAAATGCAGGTGCAGGAGTGACAGGGGTGTGCTTCTGGCTGCACCCAATCTGGAGAGCCTGGCACTGATTTCACTGCAGAAACGCCCATGTGGATAAGGCCCATCCAAGAGAGAGAAGCGGGAAGCAGGGCAGTAAGCCTGGTCAAAACGTGGAAAAAAAAATTCTGGCATGGCTCTTCTATACCATAGGCTTAAGATCCAGTCTCATCCCCTGTCCAGAGCTCACTGTGCACTTCTTCTTTTTTTTGCAGCTTTTAAGTGAAGGTTGTCACCTTTTCACATGCTCATATTATTGTCTGTATTTTTTTAATCCTTTTTCCAGCACTAATTCTTGTCAACAGAAGCTTCGTTTAGCTTTTGGAACTGAACTTATCACTGATCTTGAGATAATTACTCCAGTATTATGTAAAGAAACCTATATTTGGCCCTGCTGCTGCTTCTCAGTGTATACCTGTTG
>NW_010118178.1:2304-2645 GCF_000699245.1 Pterocles gutturalis
AGGATTCAAACCCCCAGAAGGACCAAACCAAGGCCAGGCTCATTTTTAAACATGATGTAATTTACCAGAAAGAGAGGCAGTGAAAGGAAGGATGGGCTTTGATCACACCTAATTATAGAGTGTAATATTGGATACATGCATACAATATTACCATGGGTGGTTTCTTCTGCCCAGAAAAACAAAATTTTGCTTAAAGAAACAGCTGTGTCCTGCCTGCAGCCTGCAGAAGAATGGCATTAGTCACATGCAGTCCGACACGTAGCACAATTGTAAAGTTCACTCTATGAGACTGACAGGAGCTATTCATATCAGCCCCCTCCACCATCTGCCTGAATGGCAGG
>NW_010118178.1:2677-3405 GCF_000699245.1 Pterocles gutturalis
CTGCACGGCCTCAGCACTTAGTGCCTGCTCAAAGTCTATCCCCAAGTGCAGAAAATCGGGGATTGAAAGCAAAGAGAGGATGTCACTCAGGTCAAAGCAGATTGTCAAGAAGAAAAAAAAGGGGGGGGGTTGGGGGGAAGAGTCAAAGCTTCATGTGGTGGAAGTTCCAGGTTGTTTTTCTCCTGGGAGCAGAGTTGTTGGCTCCAAGGAGATGAGGAGGGAGAGCAAAGGGCATGACTGGACAGCATGAGTGTGTGGAGAAATCCCACATTTTCCCTCCTTCTTCCTTCCCTGAGCCTAGAGGACTCAGCTCCGGGGCAGGACCAGGCTGCGAGTGTCAGTGCCAGGGCGAGACGTCCCTGCTGCAGCCTGCAGCACCTGAGTGCTGGGGTGCAGGAAGGGATGTTGAGGGCTTTGGCTGCACCCCTGTGCACACACTGTCAGACATCCCTTGGGGGCTGGTGGCAGGGACCACAGACCTGCAACCACAGTCACTATTTTCCTGTCACAGATGTCCTTCACATCCTCAGACTGCTATCTTGTCCCACATCAGTTTTTTCACAGACTAATTTCATCCTCAGAAATATTTATGAAGGTAACTTAGAAGTTTTTTCCCCTTTCAAAATGAATCTGCAGGTCCTGGGATGGGCAGGCTCTCATCCCAGGCTGGGGCCAGGCTCAGAGTCCAGAGGACAACCTGTTTTGAGGTCTGAAATTCCTTCTGTCGG